>NC_025996.2:133283114-133539636 GCF_000442705.2 Elaeis guineensis
ATATCCAAAATACTGTAAGCATCAAATATGCACTAAGACAACCCCACATCAATCTCCATAGTAAGTCTTGTGATTGCATAACAAACTTACTATAGTTCTTGACATGATATTGGCTTAGCATAAAAGAAGGCACATGTAGTGTCTACATCATTAAGTAATCCAAACTCGAAACTCAATAGACCAGATTGGCCAGATAAGTAGGTGGGAGAAACCCCGATGCTTTTCTTAGACACCAACAACTTGGCTAAATAAGCAAATGGACCTAATTAAATAACCATCTTTAATATATTTCTAGACACCAATTGATCAAATAAATCCGACATTCGATTAGCAAGTGAATCCTGATACTACAACTTAATATAATTTTTAATGAGAATTTTAAATTGGTCTTTAACACATCCTAACACTTATATCATATGTAATATGCATATAAAAGAATGAAACTAATTTTTATGTATCATATCATGCTATATAACATGCTATTCAAGTTGTAATATCATTCATATAACTATACCAAAAATTATGATTACTAGAATCATGCAAGGGTGTACTTTGGTTCAACACTTGAGCCAATACCATTTGACTATGATCTGGATTCAACCCTTTGGTCCAATTCACGTGTCAAATTTGATTTGAGTCAATAAATTGAATCAACATTGAAATCCTAATCATATTAGGCTTGACCAAGTCAATAATAGGCTATAAATAATACATCCTAATAAAATTGATTCAAACATCAATCTACCATAAATCATAAAATTTTAAATTATAATAAATTTAAAATTTAACAACTAAAATTTAAAGCCATACTTGAATTATGGTCAAAAAAATTTTTTTTGATTTTAAGATCGATGCAAGAAATCGATAGAACATTTCGACATCATATGAATTAGATCACATCTATACTACAACAATAGCACCTGTTTGATTGAATCTAACAAGGATGACTCTGATACCATTATTGAATTTCAATCACATGGCAAAATATAGATTTCAAAAAATTTTTAATTTATATAATAAGAGTTTTAACACTTAAAACTAGCATAACAGAACTCAAATTCTAAAATCATCTTGTAGACTCCAATCAAACCATTCAAGCATGCAATAGGATAGAAATTATACTTTTTAAAGAAGATGATCAGATAATAAAATGATCTCCACAAGACTCCAAAATAGAAGCCCTTTAACGATGATCCACATGGAAGATGATCAAGATCCTTCCCAATTGAAATAGTACTGCAACCTTTCTTCACAAGAACGTTGCCGATATCTCTCTTCAAGAATGAATCACATCACTATCAGTTTGCCTTTGATTCCTCTACTAGGACCATACCAAAAATCTCTTCTCAAAAGATCTCATCACCTAGAGTTTGGTTTTGTACTCTAATACATGAAAAAATTAAATCCTAGGTCAAGCAGCTCTCACTTGCCTTTTTCTCTCTTCTTCTCTATCTTTCTATTTTTCTCTCTCTTCTTTTACTTAATTTGTTTTTAAATTTTGTTTGCTTAATCCTCACTTATCCATGCCCAAATGTCAGGATATCTACTCCAAAATCTATAGGGGGCATCCCTTATAAATAGGCATGAAGAGGTGCATGGGTCCCCTAAGCGGCACCAACTCTTGGCACTCCACCTTCTCACATAGAAAAATGAATCCTTATGCAAGAATAAATAGTGTGGAGGAGTCCCAAGTGTAGAAAAACTACTCCTCTTCGACACCCATAAATATCATATATTAATGGTGTGTGAAAGAAATAAATGGAGTGAAAAATAAAGAGATGTATTAAAAGAAAGACTCTTCGTTTACCACATCTATAAATTTTGGCATTGAATTTAGGTGGGTGGCATGGAGAACCTCTTTCACACATGAAATACTTCTATATAAAGATAAGAAATCAAATAAATATGGATCTAATCTAATTAGATTCAAGGCAACAGGTTAAGTCTAGCTCAAATACTTTGAACTAACTAAATTGAGAACTTGGATTAACACAATGTGCTAGCATATCAAATTAATTCATAAAACTTACAATAAGTTCAAATAAAATTAGATCAAGATCAAATCTCAAAGTATATAATTTATTAGATTTCAAATCTAGCCAGCAGTGGACTCAAGCTCTTGACCTAATCCTAATTCGATTAGATTAGGTCAGTCCAATTGCACCAATTAATTAGAACTCTTTCTACTTAATTCTCAAATTAAACTCTTTTAATTTTTGTGAGTCTATAAGTCAAGATTGATGTCTAGCAATATGTCAAAAAGAGATAAAATTTGATAAAAATATCAAAATTATTCTTCAGTGACAAGTTACCATATAATTCAATCCTTCAATCATGTAATATCTCAGACGAGCTATGGGTATGAAATCATTACAAAACTAAATACTCATCAATATGTATCTCGATCAGAAGATGATGATTCAGTTGATGATATATTAAATTTTTTTTTCTAATTATCATCCTGCTTTAGCTAAAAACTTTCTGAATTATTGTCTTGTGAGATCACATAGGATGTTCACTCTCTTTATTAGGAGTGATCGATTCTTTATTGACCATTCACAACCTCCATGCATACTTCACCATATCCAGAATATCTCACATAAGGATCAAAGAATCAAGCTAAAGAATAAACCAAAATATAGATTCATATACATAAGGTACCATGGTGATCTCAGATCAAGGATCACTTGGACAACTCCTATTACAGAATAACCTGCTGACATGCAAATAAAGCTCCATCAAATATTCTCTCGTAGGTTAATTTAGTGAACTCATTCTCTAATGAGCACCCACATATTTGTATTAGTATCACACATAAGTGATTGTGAGATCAACTACCCTCTCCATCGAGTACACATAGGATGTGCCAGTCTTATCAGTATCATTAATCTCCAACTTAATGAACTAATGACTGAAAATATTTTAAATCAGGACTATCAAGAATTTATGTTTCACTGGCATGACCTCATCATAGCTCTAAAATCATTGTCCTAATCTATGAGATTCATTATAATCTTAAACAAGTATAAGATGCAGCATATAATGAATCAAAGATGCCTAACTTTATTAATAAATAATATCAAATACATGAGTTTGAAAGATAAAATATAGAAAAATATCCTATCGCATAACATATGCGATTGGCTTGTAGAGCATTATTTTTTCATCTAATTTTTTTTATAAGAAAAGTTTTAGATTAGTCTTTGACTCAAATTTCAACTCAAGTTAACCATATCAATGCCTCTTTGCACATCAGGTGCCTTCTTTCTTCCTCTTATTGTGTTGTAATACCATCCAACCAATCCATGATTTATCTTGCCATGTGCAACATTGCTGGTTTCCACAAAATCCGTGGACTTGCATTACAACAATAAGATTTTGGAATGATACAAAAATATTTAAGAGGATTAACCCTAAAGACTAAGCACAATCAGCATCCTTACTCATTAAAGTAAGACCTATGCCAAAAAAAATATATTTTTGAATCATAGCATAAGAAAAGGATGACAGGTAATTTCTAAAGCTGAATTGATGCTAGCCTAGCAACTCAGCATGCAACTATCTCTTGTTTATAAAACAAATTCTAAAAAGTTATAGAATACCTCACTAAATTTCACAAATAGGAAACATGCACCTCTGGTATTACTCTTATTAGAGGAAAACAATTCATATTGATAGCTCCTTGTTATGCTATGGTTCTTAGAATATATTCACAAGAAATACTCTAGGGTGATGCTGGTGATATTCTCAAATGGTTTTATTTTTTCAATAATAGTCTAAATAAAGAAAGATAATATATGAAATAAAATTGCAGATATATACAATAGAGGGAATAGATAGGACTATAAAATTAGTGTCTCATGGCACAAATTCATCGATACTTTAAAGTATTCGAAGCTTTTCAGTCATTAATATAATTTTAAATCATGAAATACATGTTCAAATCATGTAAATAAACAAACTAAAGAACAAAACTAATGAAGAGATCTTAGAAGCAAGTTAGTGTCAAAAGTTAGCTATAGCTTCTGGATTCTAACCACCACCAACCTTAGTTCCGCAAACCAACTTAAATAAGAACTAAAAACTTATTTAGCTTCCCTTTTGTCATCAATCAACCACATACTACATAGCATGATATCTTGAGTTGAATATCTACATTTTCAATTGAAGGCCCATTGGTTTTTCTTTTGGATCTCTTCCTCTTCCTCTAAAGTGAAGTCATTCTTAATGTTGAAAGTCTTATGGATCTCCTCCTCACTTCTCCCCCTGATCATGCTAGCCACTTGTTCACATCCAAGGTCTAAGAGAACCTTAATATCGAGATAATTGGCAGCCTGAAATCAGCAGAGGAAATGTTAAGTTATCTTGATTTTCTCCCACATTGTTCAACAAACATAAGACATCCCATAGAAGGATGATTATGATGAGCTAAAGAAAATGACTATTATTTTAAGAACATTTTCATTTTTGAAATCTACACCAACCAAAGAGCAATATGTTCATTAATGGTAGGCACACAATTTTTGATGTTGAAACAAATTTTGAGGTGGTGACCGAAATAATTCAGAATACATAATTTAATTCATTTTTGAGAAAATATGGGTCAAACTTTGCAATTTAGTTCTTAAGGCATTGCAACCTTTATCAAATGGGACAAGAAAAGGACGTACACTGAATAAAAAGAAGAAGAAATGGAGACCAACATGTATTTATCAAATCATGTATATATTAGACAACATTATATAATTAACTCAGTATATGATTGCGCATGGAAGATCCAAACTATAAAATGAAATATTGATGGTATTGCCCATCACTTTTCTCTCAATAATTAAAAAATAATAAAGAAGATCTAAAGAACATGATGAAATGCTCAAAACCTTGCATATGGATTAGCTTCCTTCTTTTAGATTGTAGAGAAGCTGCTTTTATGAATGAACACACGTAGAGTGAGACAGCCTGATTAGTCATACATAAGCATATTATAATAGATGAGGGCATATATAGTGTCCGATATCAAAGTTTGTACCATGGTCCTAATATCAAAATTTATGTAGGTTTGCTCTATGTTATTCATTATGGGTTCTATTTAATTTGCTCTTTGCAATTTGGTCTTGACAATTTGATCATTATCACACTTTAAATAGATTAGGCATATACACAATCTAAAGTAGAGATGATCCACCGAATGATTCTTCAATTAATTTTTTTTCAGATTCAAGCTCTCCTTTCTATAAAACTAAACACAATAATTCTATACCATCTCATAATATAATACTTTCAATTTAACATATCAAATTCCATGCTTCCTAAATCTCAAAGTAAAATATAGAATGCCAGGAAAGAGAGAGAGAGAGAGAGAGTGAGAGAAGAGGAAGGCTTTCATGTCTCTACCAAAATTCGCATCCACAAACCCTTCCATCCGCCCCCGAGCCTCTTTGGACATGTTGGAGCATCTCTCAGTACCTCTTCGCTATCCGTAGTAGATGCCTACTCCAATTGAACCTACCAAGTACTTGAAGATCTCCTTCAGTACTCGTTAGTGCTCTCTACCAGGCTGCACCATGAACCTACTGATCTGACTCACTATGTAGGCAAGATCTGACCTACAATACATCATTATGCACATTAGACTTTCTACTCTTAAGGCATATGGTACTCTCACCATCTCTTGAGCCTCCACCTTAGTCTGTGGCGATATGGTATTTGTAAGGCTGATGTGCCCGGCAAGTGGCAGCACTGTTAATTTGGCATCCTTCATCCCGAACCTTTTCAAGACCTTTCGATTGTAGCCTCCTTGATATAAATGCAGCAGTCCCTTGGCTCTCTCTCTGAGGGTCTCTATGCCTAGAATCTTCTTTATAGACTCATCTCAAACTCCTAAGATAAGGCTACCTACTGTTCCTGCACAATCTTCTTACTCTTGCATGCAATTAGCATGTCATCTACATATAAGAGTAGGTACAACCTAGACTCATCCTCTAGAGTTTTCACATATATACAAGGATCAAACTCACACTTGAAAAATGCAATGCTCCTCACATAAGAGTCGAAGTGGTTATACCACAACCTCGGTGATTACTTCAACCCATACAGTGACTTCTATAGTAGGCAGACTTTTCCTTTAGACCCTGGCTCTCTAAACCCTTGTGGCTGCTTCATGTATATGCTCCCCTCCAGATGACCATGGAGGAAGGCCGTCTTGACATCCATCTACTCTAGTTTCAGATTCTGTGCTGCTACGATACTCAATAGCATGCGTATGGATGTATGCTTGATGATTGGAGAGAACACTTGGCTAAAATCAATGCCTTCCTTCTGGACGTATCCCTTGGCTACTAACCTTACCTTGTATCTGATACCTCCCTACTCTAAAGGCCCGTTCTTACATTAGAAAACCTATTTGCAACCAATGGATTTCTTCCTCTATGACAGTTGCACCAACCGCCAAGTTTGATTCTTGTAGAGGGACTGCATTTTTTCAGATATTGCCTGGACCCACCTATCTCTATCATGACTCTCTACCACCTCCTTATAGGTATAAGGGTCTCCATTCACTGTCACTAGGAGATATGACACCAATTCTTCGAAGCCATATTAATTCGGTTGCCTCACATTCTTTTTTGGCTTGTGCAGTACAACCCCGATATCTGTTCTCGATCCAACTTGTTCCTATTGAACCTCTCAGCTTCTACTTCCCATCGCAGCCCTCTCCACTTGTGGAGACACTTTTAGAGAGTACTCTACCTAAATATTAAGTCCTCTAGGTACACCTACAAAAGTTAAAATAGGGTAGGAAGTTAGCTGTCCACCGTTGCCTGCCTAGACCTCCCGCTACTCCTACTGTTTCTCCATGCCTCCTTGCCTTTGAAGAACTAAGTTTTCATCAAAGACCATATCTCTACTAATGATGGCCTTCTTCTCTAAGGGATATAATAGTTGGTATCCTTTAACACCTCATGGATAACCAAGGAACACCATGTTCTTCAATCTGGCGTCCAACTTGCTCCGCTCACCAGCACCCGCATGCACATAGGCCGTGCACCCAAACACCCTCAGATGGTTCAGCTCCACATTCTTTCCAGACCATTTCTTCTCTAAAATTCTACCATCTAACTTAGTGTGAGGTGATCAATTTATCAGATAATAGGCTGTATCAACTGTATCTATCCAAAATGCCTTAGGAGACCCTGCCTGCAGCCTCATGCACCTTGCTTTCTCCAAAAGGATTTTGTTCATCTTTTCGACCATTCCATTTTGCTGACGAGTCCTTATAGAGAAGTGTCTTTTGATGTCACACTCATAAAAAATTTAGAACTCCTTGCTGGTATATCCTCTATCATTGTCTAACCGCAGATACTTCACACTGCAACCCTGTTCTTTCTCCACTTTGACTTTCTAGACCTTGAACCTTATAAAGACTTCTGATTTCTCCTTCATGAAATAGATCCAAACCTTTCTTGAGAAATAATCTATCAAGGTGAGAAAGTATCTTATCCCATTTCTGATTGAAATCGGGGCCAGTCACCCTAGATCAGTATGAACTAGCTCTAGTATGGCGGTACTGCGAGCTGTGCTGATGGCAACTATATTCTCTTCTATTTGCCTACCTGGCATGGCTCATACACCTTTGAAATGCCACCATCCAGATCTAGGATCAACCAATTCATACTTAGCACCTTCATCCCTCGGTCTCCCATATGGCCCAGGCAGAAGTACCACGATCGATAAGCCTCCTGCTGATCCTGCACTGTAGTTGCTACGTCGGATTCTCCGATCACCATAGATCCCTCTATCTTGTATAGATTATTTTTTAACCTTCTTCCCATCATCACCACCATGGTTCCATTGGATATATTAAACACTCCACTCCTGGCATGACTGCTGAATCTATAACTGCTCCGCTCTAGGTAGCCTAGTGACACGAGATTTTTCTTCAGTTCTGGAACATGCTTCACATTTGTGAGAGTCCGCACCATCTCATCAAATATTCTCACCCTGATGGTTCCTATACCAGCAACATTGCACGGATGATCATCTCCAAGTATCATGCTTCTTTCATCCATCTTGGTGGATGTAGAGATCCAAGACTGGTTTGGTGTGTAGTGGTGAGAGCAAACTGAATCTAGGGTCCATACTTTTGTGCTATTCTTGTGACCATCCGACACCACCAAGAGATCATCCTCCACCTCAAGATCAACCACCATACTCAGTGAATCAAATCCTCCCTTTTCTCCCTGCTTCTTACTTGGCTTCCTTCTTCCCCTCCTGGACTTTGATCGTCCCCTTTACTTACTTCTTTCCTTTCCTCTTTTAGATCTCTCCCCCACGGCCAAGCCCTCCTGGGAAACACCTTCTTTAGTCAACTTCTTCCTCTGCTCATTAGATCGCAGTATTGAGACAATGTCTTCGTAGTACAGTGTCTCCTTTCTATAGAGCAGTGTCGTTACCAAAGGATCATAGAAAAGGGGTAGCGAGCATAGCAAAAGTGATGACTTGTCTTCCTCCTCCATCTTCACCCTAATATTCAGCAATTCATTGCAGATTTGATCAAACTTTTGAATATGTACCATGACATCTCTACCTTTCTACATCCGAAGGCTGTACAGTCACTTCTTTGACATCAGCTTGTTGCACATATTCTTCTCCATATACAAGGTGTGCAACCTGAACCATAATCCCTTTGGGGTCCTCTCTTCTAACACTGAATAGAGTGCGAAAACTGTCAAACAACCTCTAATCACTGAACAAACCCTTTTCTCCAGAGACAACCATTGTCGATTTGTAAACCCTTCAAGCCTCTCCTGAAATGCCAGATCCAGCTCATGCTGAACCAACAAATCTTCTACTTGAACTTTTCATATGGAAAAGCTCCCCTTTGAACCAAACTTCTCAAAGTCTACTTTTATACTACTTCTCATAGCTACATCCAAACTACAAATGTAGCAAACCACAAAGAGATTTGAGAAATACCTTGACAGGATGTTGCTGAATTTGCAGCCTTTGAAGATCTTGCTGCTCCTAGCTTCTTCTTGCTTTCCGCACGAACCCTGCTCTGCTACCAACTATTGGAACACCTTCTTAAGACCTGTGGAGATCTAGAACCAACAGCAATCACCCAAAAAGGGGTGTCCAACTAGGGGATATGGCGGCCACATGAGGGGGGCACCAACTAGGGCTTGGTGCTAGGGTTTCTTGGTGAAGGGCACTAGGGTTTGGGCATCCTCCCTTGAACCCTAGATGGTGGATAAGGTTTTTCACACCAAGGGGGGTGACAATTAGAGAAAGAGATATGAGGAGAGAGAAAGTGAGGGAGAAAATGATTTGTATTAACCTTGGCTCAATTTGAAACCAAATACAATGTATATTTATATAGGGTCAATGTGACCCAACCTAAAAACTCCTATGGCTAACCCAATGTAAGATTGTGCTCATCTAAGTCCATGTACACCCATGACTTGATCCAATCTCACCTCTCTTGGACTCAAATCTAGTCCAATACAAGTTAGCCTCTCAAGGCCCAAATCTCTTGGACCTCAAAACTGTGAAGGCTGACAGCCTTTCACCCTAGGGCCTAAATCAGCCCTCGAATTGCCATGAATGCCTCATGGGTCATGGACTTTGGCCTTTTCCTAGGCTACCTGAAGCTTTGGAGCACCACACTAGATCCTACAATTTCGACAGTATCCCCCTTAGTTCTCCTCCATATGGCGTAAGATGTCTAAGGAGAACTAAAGAAGAATGCTGTATGAAATTTTTCTCGAATCCTTAACATATCGTTTGATTACTATAATAACCTATAGAATTAATTATATTTTTCAAACTATGCATATTGGACAATCAATTGATTTGGTATATAATTCTTCCATCCATATAAAAATATATAAATATATGAATGCCACAGAATATATACATTAATCAAAAAATAGGTCTATGGTCATATACATTGCAATATTTTTAAAATTTTTAAATTTATGGATTTGTAAGTAAAGAGTATCATTACAAATGGGGATGGTCGGGATGCGCATCCTGTGCATGTGGATTTGGAGTGTGCTAGACGACTAGGCCGCACAAGCACACCAGCATAGCATTCAGGCAAATCCCATCCTAGAGATTCTAAAGTATCAGACGGCAATGCAAATAGGATTGAAAATGGACCGGACTGGGCCAGACCACATCCTCCTTGAGTCCAGTCCAAAAGTTTTTTCAGAGTTTGGGCTGGGCCTAGGGCCTAAAATCCAAGCATCGAGCTGCTCCGATCGCTACTGGAGTAGATGAGCAGGTCAGAGCTAGTTTGACAATGGCCTGAGATGAGCGAGCTAGAGCCAGTCCGACAGTGGCTCGACCTCAAACCCCTGCCGTCAATGGAGTAGGGCTACCTCGCTGAAAGCTTCTCAAAATAGTTTCACCTTTCGAGAATAATATTATTTAAATTACACTATAAGAAAACAGTCTTTTTGCAATAAAATTATTTACGATGAAAATATTTTAGTCACCAATAAGCATATTTACGATGAAATAATTTACTATTTATGATGAAAATAATTTTTCATCATGAATAGTCATGTATCAGTGATGGAAATTTTTTTTTATTGTAAATACTAATTATTTATGATGAATATTTTCATCATAAATAATTTAATATTTATTTTAATTTTAAATTTTTAAATATTAGTGATAAAAAAATTTTATCAAAAATAACGTAAGTATTTATGATAGAAAACTTATTTTTGTCACCACTAATATTATTTGCAATGTAAATATCATCATCGTCAATATTTGAAAAAAATGATAAGTTTAAAAAATTCAAAAATTACTGATTATTTATGATGAAAATTTTTTATCATAAATAATTAAATATTTATGATAAAATTTTTTTATCATAAATACTTAATGATTTATGATGAAAATATTTTCATCGCTAATATTAAACAAATCAAAAATTTAAAAAATCAAAAATTACTTATTTGTGATGAAATTTTTTTTATCATAAATAATTAAGTATTTATGATGAAAAAAAATTTACATCATAAATACTTAATTATTTATGATGATAATATTTTCATCATCAATATTTAAAAAATTTAAAAAAAATCAAAAATTACTTATTATTTATGATGAAATTTTTTTATCATAAATAATTAAATATTTATAATGAAAAAAACTTTACATCATAAATACTTAACTATTTATGATGAAAATATTTTTATCACTAATATTTAAAAAATTAAAAATTAAAAAAAATCAAAAGTTGCTTATTATTTATGATAAATTTTTTTTATCATAAATAATTAAATATTTATGATGAAAAGAATTTACATCATAAATACTTAATTATTTATGATAAAAATATTTTTATCATCAATATTAAAAAAATAATAAATTTAAAAAAATTATAAAATTTAAATTTTTGATTTTATGTAAGGCAACTGCATCTAATTTTTATAGTAGCTGTATACATCTTTTATCTTTTTACATGGTAAAGAAGTAAATGTGAGTTATGATCTAGGCCAAACTTTTTGTATGAAAAAATTATATGAAAGTGGATGATATTCATGGAGTAGAATGAATAGATCTTTTTGAATGAAATGAGCTATACGTTTATTTATGACATAAAATTTATCTATTCATCGCTGTCATTGTTACTAATAATATCAATGAATCTTTCTGATGGAGTATCTGCCTTAAGCTGTATGAAAGAAGTCTTCTTTCATGCAGAAACTATATAGTTAAGTAGTATATTTTAGCATGACATCATGATTTCGAAAGATACCATACTTCTCACATCGATGGACGTTCAAATATATCTCTGTAAGAGTTTCAATCATTAAAAGATAAAAATATATCTTATAACAATTATTAGCAATATAAATTAAACTTTTCATCATAATTATATATTTATATAATTTTTTATAAAAAAATATTTTTTCAAAAAAAAATCATAAATTAACTATTTATATAAAATTTTTTTGATTAATAAAAATTAATTGTTTTGATGAAATTATTTTGGAAAATCTTTTTAGACCAAAAAGTTTTTAGATTAAAGAAAATTAATTTTATTTTTCATCACGAATATTTTTTTAATGTCATTTTTTTGTTAAATTTTTTGGATGAAAATTTTCTTGATGGAAAAAAACTAAAATTAATTTTTTATGAAATTATTATTGAAAAGATTTCTTTAGACTAAAAAACTTTGGGAGAGAATTTTTTTTAATTATTAATGATGTAAACTAAATTTTCATCGCAAATAATCTTTAAATTTTTTTAAAATTAAAAAATTAAAAAAAAAAATTCATCATGCAAAAAATTTTCATCGATAAAACCTTTTTAAAAATAATTTTTTTATTTTTTTTTAAAAAAAAATATTATAGAGAAAAAAAAAATTTTGACAGTATTTATTAGTGACAAAAACTATATTTCCATTACAAATAGCATTATTAATGATGAATATTTTTATTTCCATCATCAATAATTTATGTCATAAATTCTTTGGGCAAAATTTTTTTAAAAAATTTTTTTTTAGTGAAAAATTTTTGTCGAGCCTTATTGATGATGAAAATTACTTTTCCATCATAAATAATTAAGCTTTTATGATGAAAAAAATTTACATCATAAATACTTAATTATTTACAACAATAATATTTTCATTACCAATATTTAAAAAAAATCAAAAATTTAAAAAAAAATCAAAAGTTGCTTATTATTTATAATTAAAATTTTTTTATCATAAATAATTAAGTGTTTATGATGAAAAAAACTTTACATCATAAATACTTAATTATTTATGATGAAAATATTTTCATCACTAATATTTAAAAAATTAAAAATTTAAAAAAATCAAAAATTACTAATTATTTGTGATGAAAATTTTTCATCATAAATAATTAATTATTTATGATAAAAAAAAGCTAATGTTATAAATATTTAATTATTTATGATAAAAATATTTTCATCATCAATATTCAAAAAATTAAAAATTTAAAAAAATCTTAAAATTTAATTATTTTGATTTTGTGTATGGTAGTTGCATCTAATTTTTATAGCAGCTGTATACATCTTTTGTCTTTTTACATCATAAAAAAGCAAATGTGAGTTATGATTCGGACCAAACTTTTTATATAAAAAAATTATATGAAAGTGAATGATATTCGTAGAGTAGAATAAATAGATCCTTTTGAATGAAATAAGCTATACATTTATTTGCGATGTAAAATTTATCTGTTCATCGTTGTCACCATTATTAGTGATATCAATGAATCTTTCTGATGGAGTGTTCTCCTTAAGCTGCATAAAAAAAGCCTCCTTTTATATAGAAATCATATAGTTAAGCTGCACATTCTAGCATGGCTTCCATGATCTGAAAAGGTACCATACTTTTTGTATCGATCTACACTCAAATATATCTCTATATGAGTTTCAATCATGGGAAGACATAAATATATTTTATAACAATTATTAGCAATATAAATTAAACTTTTCATCATAATTATATTTTTTACATAATTTTTTTGAAAGAAAAATCTTTTTTTAAAGAAAAAATTATAAATTAACTATTTATATAAAATTTTTTAATTAATACAAAATTAATTCTTTCGATGAAATTATTTTGAAAAAAATTTTAAATCAAAAATTTTTTAGATTAAAGAAAATTAATTTTATTTTTCATCATGAATATTTTTTTAATATCATTTTTTTGTTAAATTTTTTGGATGGAAAATTTTCTTGATGGAAAAAATTTAAAATTAATTTTTTATGAAATTGTTATTGGAAGGATTTTTTTAGACTGAAAAAATTTGAGAGAATTTTTTTTAATTATTAGCGATGTAAACTAAATTTTCATCATAAATAGTCTTTAAATTTTTTTAAAATTTTTTTTAAAAAATTTATTTGTGATGTAAATTTATTTTTTGTTGGCAACCATATTTTAAGAATATTATTTTAATCAATTTTTATGAAGAAAAAAATTTTGTTAATGGAAAAAAAATTTATTAGTGATACAAAAAATTTTTGTAAGCAAAATCATTTTAAAAATAATTTTTTTATTTTTTGAAAAAAAAATTGTTAGAGAATTTTTTTTTTTGAGTGATATTTATTAGGACAGAAACTATATTTTTGTTATGAATAGCATTATTAATGATGAATATTTTTATTTCAGTCGCCAATAATTTATTTCATAAATTTTTTGGATAAAATTTTTTTTAGAAAGAAAATTTTTTTAGTGAAAAATTTTTGGTGGGCCTTATTGATGACAAAAAATTACTTTCCCATTACTAATAATTGTATTAGCGATGAAAATTTTCGTCACTAATAGCTGTTTATTTATTAAATATCAACTCGACATCCTTTCGCATGAAACACTCTCCCTCTCCCTCCCTCTCCCCTCTCCGAGCTCTTCCCCCTCTCTTTCGAGCTCTCTCCCCTCTCCCTCTCCCTCTTCCTCTCCCCCCACGAAACCCTCTCCCTCTACCTCTCTGAGCTCTCCCCCCTCTCTTCCCACCGGTGACCACATCTCCACTATCGCCGCCGTCGTTGCTATCCCCCGCCATTGCCATGGGCTTCTCCACCACCGTCGTTGCTTTCTGTTAGAGGTAAGGGTTCTTCCCACCCTTTCTTTTTGGTTGATCGAGCCACCGAGGGGCGAAGGGAGTTGTAGGGGTGGGGGTGGGCAGTCGAGGGTGACACGGGGGTCGGGGGGCGGAGGGGGTTGCAGGGCTGGGGGTGGGTGGCTGGGGGCGACATGAGGGCCAAAGGGTCGGGGGGCGGAGGAGGGTGCAGGGGTGGAGGTGGGGGCCAAGGGCGACATAGGGGTGGGGAGGGGGTTAGGGTGTGGAGGAGGTTGCACAACGGGGAGGGAGGAAGGTCAGCCGGGGCGGTTGGGGAGGAAGGAAGGGAAGGGAGAAACGAAGGGGGAAAAAAAGAAAAAAAAATAAAAAAATATTAATCAAATATTTTATTATTTGATTAATAAAAATAAAATATGAATCACAATCCAAATTTGATCGAAGTCAGGATCCAGATTGAGATCCTAATCCGAATTGAGATCCAGATCGGAATCTGATCAGGATCCGAGTTAGGATCTGAGTCCCGAAGGGTTGGAGAGGGCGGCTGCACCGTGGGGGATGGGTCGTAGGGGGTGGGTGACGGCGGCGGCATCGTGGGGAGTGGAGGTCATGGGGGTCGAGTCTGGATGGTGTGGGGTGGGTGACGGCGATGGTGCCATGGGAGTGGGGGTCGCGGGGTCAAGTCCAGGCGGCACAGGGTGAGTGACGGTGGTGGCACCATGGGAGTGAGTGTCATGGGGGTCGAGTCCGAGCAGTGCTAGGTGGGTGACAGCACCGGCACCGCAGGAGCGTGGGTTGCGGGGGCCGAGTGCGGATGCGGGGGGTGGGTGACGATGACGGCGTCGTGAGGGGTGGCTCAAGCCGTGGGGGGTGGTCAGACCACAGGTGGATGATGTTTAGGAAAAAAGTAATTTTTAGAAAAAAATATTTAGGATAAAATATATTTAGGAAAAAAATAATTGTTAGGAAAAAATTATTTAGGAGAAAAAATATTTAAGAAAAAAATATTTTTAAGTAAAAAATATTTTTAAAAAATAAAAAATTATTTATTATATATATAAAAGTAAAAACATGGATTGGGTCGGGATCGAAGGAGAGGGGGATTAATTGATCCGAACCCAATCCAGTTGGCTCTGAGCCGGGCCAAATGTCTGTCCGAGCCCAGTCCGATGGCCAAACAGATTCTATTTTTTTGGCTAGAGCCCAGCCTGAATGGTTTGGGACCGACTCCGAAGCCCGATTCGATGGGCCTCGGGTCGGCCCGATGGGCCTTCTGGAGGCCTTCCTGCCTCCATGGTGCTGCTTTTGGTAAATTTTGAAGATAGGGGAGAGGGAGCAGAGGATATTCGATGCGAGATTGAATTTCATATTATTATTTTTTATTAATATTATTTTGCATGCTCAACTACTTATAGTTTATTTTATATTTATTGTATAATTTTTTTAGTATTACTGCTGTAATTTATAAATTTTTTAATGTTCTACTAGCACAATGCCCATTATTTTTGCTTATTACAATTTAATTATTTTGTATGCTGTTTTGTATGCTTTTGCTTATTATAATTAAATATAAAAAATATTTTTATTTTAGAGAAAATTTTACTAAAATTTTTTATGAAAAAAATTCAATACAAAGTTATTCTTTTTTGATAAATTAAAAATCTATTTTTGAATGTATGTTCAAAGATGGTAGTTAAATTGTATTGAGCCATAGATTCTCGTTCAAGAGTTGATCTTAATTGAGATCAACTCTTGGATGTCTCATATTCTGACTTTTTCAAAAAATAATAATCTTATTTTTATTAATAGTTAATATTTTATTTCATTATGTGGTAATCAGCAGTTATCTATTCACTATTCTCTGGGTATATGGTGGATAGGGTGCATAGGCATCATATTCACATCGTATATTTAGAAAACCATAGAAAGATGCTATCAAAATTTTTACAATAATAAAACAAAATATCGACTAATAAGAATAATAAGATTATTACTTTTCTGACAGAGATAGGGCCACACTTGTTAGTAATGATTTGAAATGGATAGGATCATGCATTTTTGCTTCATTAAATTGGTGGAATGAGATTTTCTGTATTACTGTTCAGTCTATATTCTTTAATGCATATTATTTTGTATAAAATGATCCATGTCTAGATCTGGATGAGGATTTGATCCGAAATTTGGATCAAAATTCGATTCGAAATCCAGATCGAGATCCGATTCGGATGAATACCATTGAAAATTTTTTTGTTGTTAATGATTTTCGTGTTTGTTATTAGATGGATATCAATAAAAGTTGGATGAATGTCAAAGGTATTTTTTTATCTAAATATCGAAAAAGTGTTCGAGACTTTATTAAGTTTGCACGGCATAAGGTCGACAGTGCTAGTCGGATAAAGTATCCATGCAAGAGATGTATCAATATGGTATATCATCATATAATACTTGTTGAGGAGCATCTGCTATGTTATGGTATGGACAAGAAGTATACTCGCTAGATATGACATGGAGAGGGTGATCTGAATGAAGTTGTGTGCGACGATGATGATACTGAGGATGATAGTGATGTTGCTGAACCTGTCGAACATGATGGTATTGGAGAATTATTGGATGATTTATATCAGGATGTTTGTTCAAATGTACGCATGAGTACTAGTGCATTTGATAGCAATTCTGATCATGAACACAATATCCAACTTGAGGTAGAAGGAACTTCTAAACAGTTTGCAAAGTTTGTAAGGGATGCATGAGAGTCGCTCTATCTAAATTGTGCAAAGTTCTCCAAATTAGAGTTTTTGATAAAATTACTTCATATTAAAATCATGAACTGATAGAGTCAGAAGTCATTTGACCAAAATTTGGCATTGATTAAAGCAGCTCTTCCCGATGTAGAGAGACTTTCGAAATCATATTCTGAAGCAAAAATATACATGCAAAAATTGAAACATGGCTATATTCTTATACATGCCTGCAAAAAATGACTGTATATTATTTTATAAAGATAACGAATAGGCAACTGAATATTTGAAATGTGGTAAGCCTAGATACAAAATCGATAACAGAAAAGAAAAGAAGATACCTCAAAAGGTTTTGAGATATTTTTCATTGATTCCAAGACTTCAAAGGTTATATATGTCCATAAAGATAGTTGAAAAATGAGATGGCATCATGAGCAGCGGGTTTCGGAGGACAACATACTTAGCCACCCAGCCAACTCTGTAGTGTGGAAAGATTTTGATGCAAAGCATCTGTACTTGGTGAGTGACCCATGCAATATTCGACTTGGTTTAGCGACAGATGGATTTAATCTCTTTAGCAATTTGAGTACTTCCTACAACATATGGCTTGTGATGCCAGTTACATATAATGTGTCATCTTAGAAGTGCATGAAAGAATCATTTATTTTTATGTTACTGTTGATTCCGAATCCGAAAGCATCAAGTAATGAAATTGATGTATATCTATGATCATTAATCAATGATCTAAAGAAGCTATGAAAAAATAAAATAGAGACATGATTCTATGAGTCGAAAGAATTTTAAGTTGCATGCTTCAATTTTATGGACCATAAATAATTTTTCTGTATATGAAAATTTATCTAGGTGGAGTATCAAAAGATATCTGACATGTTCCATATGCAACAAGGATGCGTCCTCCTTATATTTAAAACATGGATGGAAAATATGCTTCATGGGTCATCAGTGATTTCTATCTGATAATCATTCTTGATGGACTCGTTACAATCAATACTTTGATGGTAAGTCCGACCGACGTCTGCCACCTAAGGAGTTAAGAGGAGCAGAAGTTTTAGAACAACTTGAAGTCATTGTAAACATCCAATTTGGAACAACATCGGGTACTCGCAAGCGAAAGTATATTGAAGCTGAGCTAAATTGGACGAAGCGAAGTATTTTTTTCAAACTATCGTATTGAAAGTAGCTACTATTTCATCATAATCTGGATGTAATGCACATTAAGAAGAATATTTGTAATAATATCATCAATACAGTATTGAACATCGCAGAAAAAATAAAAGATAGTACAAAAGCTCATCTTGATTTGTAGGAAATGAAAATCTGATCAGAGTTGCATTTAGTTCATCGAGGTGATAGATTTTTTATGCCACCTGCATGTTATTCGCTATTTAGCAAGGAAAAGAAGAGTTTCTGTGGATTGTTCAAAATTGTAAAATTTTCTGATGCTTACACTTCAAACATATCGCAGTGTATTGGCAACAACGATGATAATATCTCTGACTTGAAAAGTCATGACTCTTATGTGATGATGGAATACTTACTTCTTGTGGTCATGCATGGCTATTTGGGTGGTAATGTTCCAACTGCATTGATTGAGTTAGGAGTGTTCTTTCGAGAATTGTATTATCAAAAATTAAAGATTAACTTGAAAAGTTTGAGAAGGATATCATGCTCATTCTTTGTAAGTTAGAAATTTTTTTTTTATCATTTTTTAATGTTATGGTGCACCTGGCAATTCATCTTACAAAAGAAGCTCTTTTGGTTAGACCAGTACATTATCGGTGGATGTATCCTATTGAAAGGTAAAAAAATTATATGCACTTTATCATATCAGTTATAAGATGTAAATATATTTTTAAAATTTAAATTTATTTTTATTTATATATTCTTGTATATCTTAAAAAAGTATGTGCGCAATAAAGTATGGCCTGAAGGGTCTATAGCGGACACATATGTAGCTACGAAGCATATCATATTTTACTCGATGTATCTTGACGATATCGAAATAAGATTCAATCGTACAAATCGTAATGCAGACTATGAATGGGGTGACAATGAACTGACACTGTCTATATTTAAACAAACGGTTCGACCTATTGATGAAAGGAGATATGAATTTATGGATGTGAATAAGCTATCCAAGGCACACTTCTATGTTCTAAATAATTGTGAAGAAATTTAAGATTTTATTTAGTAAGTACCATCTTAGTATACTGTTTAATGTTCTAAGTAATTTTTTTATGTTGATGTAAAATTAAAAATCATGACTTATTGTAGTGAGCACAAGAGTATACTATCCAGAGAGAATAATACAGATGCTGATGATCAATATAGAAAAAAATTTATAAAATAGTTTGGAGACCTTATAAGTTGCACTAGTAATTTATTATTTTTAATAATTATAGAAATAATTATTTGAATCAATATAATTTTTTATGTTATGGTGTAGATGATATTTCAATAAAAAAAAAAGGTGCGACCCATGAGTTGTACGATTTAGCATGTGAGCCCAATCAAAGGGTTAACCACTATGCATCCTGTATCATTAGAGGAATGAGATTTTATACAAGGGAGATTGAGATGCAACGACGGATCTAGAATAGTGAGATTGCTATGATAGGATATGAAGGAAAAGAAGAGATTGAATATTATAGTGTACTGATAGATATCATAGAACTGAAGTATGGGTCCAGTAATTCTGTATTCTTATTTCAATGTGAATGGTGAGATATTAGCAATAAAAAGATCAATATTCATATCTATCCACACTTTATCAGTATAAGATTGCATGAACATGATACCTAAATGAGCCGTATATATTAGCAACTCAAACGAAATAAGTAATATATTTGAAAGATCTAAAGTATCGAGGTAATTGGCATGTCATATCAAGAATAATACCTAGAGGCATTTATGACATACCAACCTGACTAGATATGGATGAAAATTTAGATTTATATGAAGAGAAAGATTTTTAAGAGAAAGAACAAACATTAGCCAAGCTTCTTGTTGATGAAGAATTTGTAACAGCTCCTTTGAATAGGACTGATCTATCGCCCAACGAAGTTGAAGCTGATTTTGTATTTAATCTTGATGAGTCAGAGGACGACGATCAGTTCATAAATGATGATGAGATAGAAGATGATATATTAGTCAATTATTGTGATTCAGAAGAGGATCTACACATCGAGGAAGATACGAATATTGATGAGTAGATCTATATTCTTTATTGAATCTTCTCTTGTAATAATGGTATGCGATATAATTTTATTCATTAGAATGTAATTTATTTTTTGCTATTATTATTTAATATTATATTTATTTATATGTCAAGAATTACAGGTATGGCATCAGGAGACAGACGATGATGTTCGCATTCACAGCCTATCCCTGAGGCTGAGGCACCTTCACCCATTTCCACTGTTGCACCAGCAGAGTCGCCAAAGGGTCCTGCACTGGCAGGTCCAAATGAGATGAGTTCGAGTGAGACAGATCCAAGTGATATTATTATATTTTTTATATAATAAAATTTAATTTTTTTAATTTGGATAGCTATCATACTAATGATTTATTTATTATTGTTTCAGGCCAGTCTCCATCGGTAGTAAGATGAGGGTGAGATCCATTGAAGAACCTCGCTCTAGAGTGTTGGAGATGCGAGCACTCAAGATAACATCTCCGTATTGAGATACTATCCGGCTACACTAGGCCCATTAGGAGATGGTGCGAGCCATAGCAGATCGAGCTGGGCATCATATGTCGCAGCTATGCCTCCGTGATGCTTTTTGATTGGCGTCATATTGTACGGATTCAAAGAGAGATTTTCTATACCTAGTTATAGGTAAAATAAATTATACTGTAAATATTTAATTAGCATGATATTCTTTTAATATTTATTATTGGCAGGATGTATTTGATATTATTGATTTTGAGGAGGATCACATGTGGCGAGCTAAGGATGCTCATTTATGTTTGCGTTTCAAGGAGCATCGCCACCGCATTCATCAGCATTGGTACCATATGATGTAGGACCATGGGGTGGAGGCAACACGGTAGCGGCCATATGATAGCATCACTATGGATGATTGGGCTGTCATATGTTGGTATTACGAGGATCCGGCATATCAGGTTACATATCCAAACTTCTTTTTTTTAGAGTTTAATGATTGAATCATTTATTTTTAAATTTAATTTGTTATCTACTAATTTGACTGCTAACTATACAGAGATGATGTGCCCAGAACATCGTGAATCGAGCGAGATAGACCATGTCGCATTGTGAGGGTTCGAGGTCATTCGATCGTCATATGGAGCAAATGATAAGTAACTTCTAATTAGCATATTTTAACTCTCTAACTATTTAAAAATTTTTTTATTAATTATTCTCAAATTGTAGAGAGATGCAGAGAGTGGCAAGCTTCCTGGTAGGATCGATATCTACCAGTGGACCTACCAGCGATGGTCAGGAGAGTGGACGATAGAGAGCCATGAGCTTTTTATAAGTTTTTTCAATTATTCTTTTCATTCGTAGTTTGATTTTCAGTATGAAATTAAAATAGCTATAACTTTAATTTTCAGGATCATATGATAGGCATCAGATCCTAGCCTACCTTTGAGGGCTCGATTGCACCCACAGATGATGAGATCTGTGATCAGGTACTTGGTACGAGATCCTATTATGTTAGGAATCTAGGGCACGAGATCAGTGCTCCCTCATCCTCATGCTTGTCCAGGGCTGACATCCATGCTGCCTATGATGCTCAACTGGTGGAGATGCAGAGACAAGCTATTGAGGATCGACAGTGGGTTGAGTAGCGAGCTGATGAGTTGGCTGCACATGTCGACGAGTACCAGTTGCTCCAGATCCAGATGATAGAGCAGATGGCACAGATAGAGTGGATGATGCAGCTGATGAGGCAGCAGCAAGCCGGTCCGAGCTCTTCCAAGCACTCTCCTTCTCCAGTCTGTTCTTCTTCTACAGATGCCGACACTTGACGGCCTGTTTATGTTGCTTTTTATTTTTATTTCAGATCTCTTATAATTTTAATTTAATATAATAAAATGATAAAATTTATTTATAGATTTATTATGAAAAATTTTTTATTTTAATTTTATAAATAATAAATAAAAAAATATTATAAATATAAATTAAAAATATATATTCATAAATTATTTTAAAAAAATTATCTATAAATTTTTAGCGATAGAATTATTTTTGATGAAATATTCATCATCAAAAAATATATTAGCGACAAAAGTAATTTATCATAAATAATTTTTTTAATAAATTTAAAAATATTAAAATTTTATATTAAATTAATAGTGATGAAAATAGCTTCATCGTAAATAATTGCTAATTTAGTAGTGATAAAAATTTACGTCAAAAATTATCATATTTATGATAAAAATTTTATGTCGCTAATATTTTTTTATAAATATGAATTTTATAAAATTTTTTAATTAAATTAATAGCGATAAAAGTGTTTCATCATAAATAATATTTTAAATTATTTTTTTATTAATGACTAAATATTTCATCATAAATTATTTTTTTATGACTAAAATTTTTTATCATAAAGAGTTTTTTAAAAAATAATTTTTTAATGATAAAAATTTTTTATCAGTAATATCGATTATTAGCAATGAATTTTTTTTCATCATAAAATATTATCAATGACATCATTATTTATGACTAAATATTAGTGATGATAATTTCATCCCTAATAACTATTATCAATGAAAATTGATTATTAGCGATGAATCTTTTACATCGCTAATATCTTGTTCTGTTGTAGTGTTAATATTATTATTAATTTAAATTAATTGAATATTATTAATTTAAAATTAATTTAATTAAATTTAAATAAATATTATTTATTTAATTTAAATATTAAATTTAATTTAACTAAATCTAATAAATATTAATTTAAAAATATTTAAAAAATTGAAACAACAGTATTTAGTGACTATTATGGAGCTATTGCTGCCGCCATCGCTAATACTCATCAGACCAATCAGAAGGCGGCGCTATGGTATGGAGGCATGCTGCACGATAGGAGAAGAAGCGGGGAGGAGGAGGTGAGGGGAAGAAGGGGGGATGAAGAATGAGGGGAGGTGGGTGATGAATAAAAAATTATCCGATCGCATTGGATGTTAGGAGAAAAGTTGAATATATTAGCAATTAAAATTTTCATAATGTTTATGAAATCTCACCTTGATTTGTAGTGAAAAAAAGATCAAGGTTGAAGAAGTTTCTCAATCAATTTACTTCGCAAGATCTGGATGCGCAGATCCTCTACTTCGCATGTACGCCAAGCAATATAGGAGAGAGGGATGAAGAACTCTTCAAGAGAGAAGAAGAGGAGATGCTTGAGATCATATCTCAAGGCTGGGAAGGAGCCCACATGCTACACCACCAAGGGAAGGGAGGATGCCTAGAGGAGAGAGACGCCCAGGGGAGATCACGCCCAAGAGGGGATGCCCAAGGGAGGAGCATGCCTAGATGGATTGCTTGCTTTCTTTCTCTCCTCTCCACACTGCTCTTTAAATAGACAAAAAGTCTTAGATCAAATCAAACACCTTCACATGTTAGGAATAGGACTCTCCATATTTGAATCAAATCCAAACTCTTTAAAATACAAAAATTTCTAAGCAAAGTAGGAGAGGCACCAACTTGTGCCTCTCTCTCCATGCTGCATGCCCAAGGGGACCCTCCTCCATCTTGGTTGGCCCATATGGTGAGAGAATATTTGAAAAATATGGCTACATGGATCAAATCAGGTTTGGTTTAGATTTGGATTCAATTCATATCTAATTCGAATCTAATTCGAAAAGACTACTGATCCTAATCCAATTAAGATTCTTATTTAAGTCCAACTTGATAAATTAATCCAATCAAACCTTGATAAAATCAAGTCCTATTAAATTAGATCTGGTCTAAAATAATTAGGACTCGAATCCAATCTCATAATTGCTTGAAATATTGATTTGATCAAATTCATCCTTAAAATCAAACCCGCATCTCATGTATAGTGCTAGCTGGATATAGTCAGTATTTAATTTTGTATAACCCATAACTTTATTCTTAATTAAGTTAATTTACATATTTAATCCAGTATGATACCTCCAAATTGAACACATAAATATCTGGTTACTTTATTTTTATATCATTTGACTTTATGTGTGACTCCATAGGTTCAAATATTAAGTCGGTAGCATAAAAACTCCTTCCTATACTAATGGAAGTGACCATCTAGCAATGATATCCAACATCCGGATGGGTCGAATAATTGCAAAGCAATATTCAAGAATCTTGGTATATGGTTACCGCACAATTCATTCCTTTGATCCTAATGCTCAGGATGATCTAGGATTTAACTGTTAATCCTGGATGAGTCATCCACATTATATTTCAATATTTCAAATCCATCACATAGATTATCCTGATCAAGATTTTACTAAATTAAAATATAATGATACATTAACTTCTAAAATTTGAAGGGATCAATCTCATCTTGACTCACACACCGACTTCATAAGTACTTGACTGTATCCAGTAGTTTTCCATCACTGTATTAAAAATACAGATAGTCCGGCACCAAAGCACAGTGAGTTACTTGCAAGTCACTGTAGTGATCTCAGGTTAGAAAGACACTTATACCCATATCCTTTTGCGGATTTCTCTTGACAGTAGAGTGCTCCACAGGTGAGTCATTGTTCAGTGACAATATACTCCTATATTTCATCTGTATGCCATACCAATATCTCCATATTCCTTAAGAAGACAACCAACCTATATCGCATACAACAATCTATACTCGATAAATATTATTATCCTTGTTAATAACATATCATTTGGTAGTGAATAAATTAAAAACTATTTGATAAATCCTCTTTTATTGATTATATCATAATTCTAAGAACTTCATCATAACATAAAAGTTTAAAGAAAGATGTGCTTTTATGATGAACTTGTCAAAATAATTTTTATTTATTAATAATTTATATATATAAATTAAAAAGATCTCAATCATCTACAAATAGATAATTGGATTAGGACACATTTTTCAACAGGTCAGGGGCTCAGGGAGACTGCTTGGAGCTTGAGGAGGCTTGGAGGCTGGAGGAGGCAGCTGAGGGCTTGGAGAGATCTGAGGTCTCGAAGAGGTGGCTGAGGCTCAAAGAGGTTGTCGAAGGCTCGAGAAAGCTGGATCCAGCAGCACGGTGGGGGAAGACAGGGACCGATGGCAGGATAAAGAGGGGGGTGGTGAGGGGACCAAAGGCAGGGGAAAGAGGAGGGTGGGAGAGTAAGGTGAGCAAAGCAGCCAGTGGGGGAGCAAGGGGAGGGGGGGATGAAAGCTGAGGGTGGGGGGGAATAAGGGGAGAACGAGAGGGTGGGGGGGTCAGTTGGTCATCGATGGGGGAGCTGGGTGGGGGAGAATGAGGATGGGGATAGTGAAGGGGAAGGCAGAGGCGAAGAGGGATGCCGACAGGGATGGTGGCACATACGTGAGCTGGGGAACCAGAAGAGGGGGAGAGGGGGGTCAATCGGTCGTTGAGAGGGTGAGGATGGGTCGGTCGGTCGTCTGTGGGTGGGGAAAAATTGAGAGGGGGGTGGGGAAAAATGAGGGCGGGGGCACTAAAAAATATAGGAAAGCCAAAAATTGAGGGACGGGAGGGGGGGATCGATGGCAGAAAAGTTTAGGGGTATTAGCGATGGCTTTACTATTTCGTTTTAAAAAAAATTAAAATTTCAGGGTTTTTCTGTTGCTAATAAGCTTACCAATCAAATGAAAAAAAAAAATATTAGTTATTAACGACGGCAATAAGAGTCACTAAAATTAAAAAAAAACATCGCTAATAATTTTTTTTTGCGATGGCTTATCTTGTGGTCACCATTTGCGATCTAAAAATAGTTATTAGCGATGGCAATATTACTGTAGCTAATGGTCGTTGCTAAAGGTCCATTTTCTTGTAGTGCACAAGATCTATGGATTTTTATTACAACAATAAGATTTTGGGATAATACAAAAATATTTAAGAGGCTTAACCCTAAAGACTATTAAGCACGATTAGCATCCCTACTCCTTAATGTAAGACCTATGATAAAAGAGAAATATTTTTGAATCATAGCATAAAAAAAGGGTGATAAGTAATTCCTCATGCTGAAGTAATGCTGGCCTGGCAACTCAGCATGCAACTATCTTTTGTTTATGGAACAAATTCCCAAAAGTTATAGAACGCCTCACTAAATTTCACATATAGGAAACATTCACCTCTTGCATTACTCTTATTAGAGGAAAACAATTCCTACTGATAGCTCTCCGTCATACTATGGTTCTTAGAATATATTCACAAGAAATACTCCAGAGTGATGTTGGTGATATTCTCAAATGGTTTTATTTCTTTAATAAAAGTCTAAAGAAACAAAAATAATATATGAAATAAAATTGCCGACATATAGAGGGAACAAACATGACTATAAAATTAGTATCTCATAGCACAAATTTATCAATACTTGAAAGTATTCAAAGCTTTATAGTCATTAACATATCATGGAACATGTGTTTGGATCATGTAGCTAAACAAACTAAAGAACAAAACTAATAAAAAGATCTTAAAAGCAAGCTATTGCCGAAAGTTAGCTATAGCTTCTAGGTTCTATCCACCACATACCCTAGTTCAGCAAACCAACTTAAATAAGAACTAAAAACTTTTTTAGCTTTCTTTTGTCACCATTTGACCACATACTATGTAGCATGATATCTTGAGTTGAAAGCCTACACTTTCAGTTGAAGGCCCACGGGTACTCCATTTGGATCTTTTCCTCCTCCTCTGGAGTGAAGTCATTCTTAATTTTAAAAATCTTACGGATCTCCTCCGCTCTCTTCGCCTTCATCATGTTAGCCACTTGTTCGCATCCAAGGTCCAAGAGAGCCTTGATATCGAGATAATTGGCAGCCTGAAATCAATATAGGAAAGGTTATCTTCATTTTTTCCCACATAGTTCATTGTTTATAAGACATCACATAGAAGGATGATTATGATGAGCTAAAGAAAATGACTATTATCTAAAAAAATATTTTCATTTTTGAAATCTACACCAATCGAAGAGTAATATGTTCATTAATGGTAGACATGCAATTTTTGATGTTGAAACAAATTTTGAGGTGGTGGCTGAAATACAATTTAGAGTACATAATTTAATTCATTTTTTTAGAAAATGAGGGTCAAGCTTTGCAATTTAGTTCTTAAGGCCTTGCAACCTCTATCATAGGGGGCAAGGAAAGGACGTACTCTGAATAAAAAGAAGAAGAAATGGAGACCAATATGTGTTTATCAAATCATACATATATTATATAAAATTATATAATTAACTCGCTATATGATTACACATGGAAGATCCAAACTATAAAAGAACATATTTGACGCTTCGGATGAAATATTGATGGCGTTGCCCATCACTTTTCTTCCAATAATTTAAAACTAATAAAGAAGATCTAAAGAACGTGATGAAATGCTCAGAACCTCGCATATGGATTAGCTCCCTTCTTTTAGATTATAGAGAAACTGCTTATATGATGAACACATATAGGGAGAGACAGCCTGATTAGTCATACATAAGCATGTTATAATAGATGAGGGCGTATATAGTGTCAGATATCAAACTTTGTACTGTGGTCCTAATATCAAAATTTATGTGGGTTTACTCTCAGTTATTCATTGGGAGTTCTATTTAATTTGCTCTTTTCCAATTTGGTCTTAACAATTTGATCATTATCTCCCTCTAAATAGATTAGACATATACACAATCTAAAGTAGAGATAATCCACCGAATGATTCTTGAATTAAATTTGTTTTAGATTCAGGCTCTCCTTTCTGTAAAACTAAACACCATAATTCCATACCATCACATAATATAGCACTTTCAATTTAACATATCAAACTCCATGCTTCTTGAATCCCAAGGTAAAATACTGAAGGCTAGGAAAAGAGAGAGAGAGAGAGAGAGAGGAGGAAGGCTTGAGGATCTCACCAGAAGAATGTCATAAAGGATGGTCTGATCTACATCAATATATGCAGCATCCCAGCTCTCGATCTCCTTGTCGGTATTATGGCATTCGCCGAGTGCACTGGTGGTGCCGGCATGCTTCCTGCAGTACTCGATCACCTTGTCGAGGGTCTTGGCATCGACGTTGAAGAGAGGGATCGTGTTCTCCGCGCAGCCATCGTCGATCATGTTGCCGATCAACTTCGACTGCCTCGCCGTTGGCTCCTCCACTTCAAATTCCACGCCGTCTGAGCTTCTTAGAACGATCTTCTTCTCTATCTCAGCTGCCGACGCCATCGTCTTCGTCTTCTTTCTCAACTACTCGCTCTGCATTTCAGCAGACAAGAGTATAGCGTTTATTCATTCATAGATGGGAATAGGAGGAATAAGAGAATAACTCAAACGGAGGACTCCTGAGCTGATTGGGATCGTGACTGGTCCACCTGGACCAAGCCCGATCGAGGTCGCCGATGGGGGCAGACGGGAAGAGGTGGAAACCAGCCAAAAACAGGGCCGAACACCCTTTGCTCGGTCGTTTTCGAGTCCCAGCCCACTCGCCGGCGGCTGAGGCCCTCAGCGAGGAACGCCGGCGGCGTAGGTGGCCGGAAGAAGGGCAAAAATACTAAAAAAGAAGAGGGGACGGAACAGGGCATCACTCCGGCAAGTTTCTGAACCGGCAGCGATGGTTCGAGGACTTCAAAAGAAGAGGAAGCAAAAGGTCGGAACTTACCTGAGCTCCGGCGAGATTCTCCGGCCTCAAATTCCTTCCGTCAGGCGCAACGCTAGGATTCAGCTAGCTCCACAGGGAAGAAGAGGGATAACTCGTGGTTGAGTGCCTTGGAGGGGAGAGGTTCCTTTTATAGAGGACTTCCACCCGACGCCGGCCTGCCCTAGGAGTCCGTTTCCCACCCGGACTCATAGGAGAAGAAGACTCCCATGGGGACTCTTCTCTTAGATTTTTTTTTTTTTCCCCTCTTCCTCCGACGGTTATTTGGACCCCGCCATAAGAACCAGGCGTGGACCCAACCTAGCCTGCTCTAATGCTGTTGTTGACCTATCCATGCTTGTATTCCTTGGCCCAATTTATTTTCTAACATATGGAATGGCTTTGATACCATGGTCTCAGTGTCTGTGGAAGAGGACTAGCACGTGAGGTTAGAGATGCTGCGCTGGGAATGCATAATTATCTTATTAATTATGGTTTAAATTTTCAATTCTTCATATGTTAGTTAGCAGATCAACTCATGTCTCACTATATTAATACTTTTAATTTTTTTTTGAAAAATAGATTGTCCCATTTTTATTGAATAAACCTCTCTTGGCATACTTCTCTGGTCCATTTAAGGGAGAAAGAGGAAAATAGTATCTCCAAAAATGGGATTGATTATATCAAGTTACGTAATTCTGGCCATTGAATCTTTGGATTTTTTCTCACCGGAGGATCTCCTGCACATAATCCATGAATAATCATAAATAATTTTTTTTAACTTCGGCCATGGAATTAATAGAATAGCCAATAAATTTCAATGGATGAAATCAAACAATATCATCCTTTTGTTACAAAAAACAAATCTCATATGGATTTTATTTTTAAGTAAAATTTAAAATTCACTTATCCTATTTAGGATTTGATGATGCCAATTCAAAATCAGTTAGTAACTTTGATTTTTTTCGCTCCTTATGAGGACTCCATCAAAAGTTATATTGGATATGTGAAAATGGTATATATGAATGTTCAATTATAGATGTATATATTTTGTAAGATGGACATGGGTTGGGTCAATGGCAACTAATCTAAAATAAAATAGACCAAGGCTCAAACAATTTATCCATCCTTTGAGATTCTCTTCAGTCTGACTTTGAGTTTTAATTAATATTGTATGCTAGTCTTTTATTTTGTTAAAAAAGTTTTAGACTAGTGTTTAGCTCAAATGCAACCTCAAGGTAACCCTATCACTGTCTCTTTGCACACCAGGTTTTTGCCATCTTCCTTTCATTAATTGTGTCATAACACCATCCAACCAATCCATGATTTATACTACCATAAGCACCAATACTTGTTTCCACAAAATCTATACACTTGCATATAACAATAAGTTTTTAGGATATTACAAAAATATTTGAGAGGTTTAACTCTAAAGACTATTTAGTACGATTAGTGCCTATACTCATTGAAGCAAGAACTATAACAAAGTGAAACATTTTTGAATCATAGCATAAATAAGAAAAAAGCATGACAAGTAGTTCTTCTATCTTAAACTCCTCACCATCCAAACTCCTCCAAGTGATTGTTTTCTTCTCCTCTGTCGATTCTTAGCTATTGAGTGGAGCATTACTTCTTAATTATCTTTTGGATTATTGTCTTATTTGATTAGCCTCTTCAATTGATTGCTTTTAATCTCTTGGTTCTTGAATTTTACTTTAAGTCTGGACCAATTAGAGTCTTGATTAGCTCAATCTCTCAATTTTCTGTAAATAGGATAAGAAGTATCAAATCCTACATAATATTAATCAACTAGTTTAGAACTCCGTGCAATGCACGACATGTGATTATTTTTTTCAGATAAATCTTATGATAATCAACAACCTTAATTCTGTGAAGTTTCTTCATAAATTTATAATTTTTTATTATTTTTATTTTTAATCATTTTTTAGATCTTTCTATCTCTCATTCTCCTTCTCTTTCAATCCTCTCTTCACACACCTCCAACTCTTTCAATAGTAAAATTGACAATATCGACCATTGGCCACCACTACCATCAATGACCACAGTATTTTCGAGCTCGAGATGGAGCAAAAATATAGCAATATAATGATAAATGATAGTTTTGTGAGATACCGATTAGAATCTTGGTGAGTAATCCTCCAATTAATGAGCTGTGAGAGATTTAAATTTTAAAAATTAAAAAAATTAATATTAAAATTTTGAAGATCTGAACTATAAAAAAATTTCTTTTAAAAAATTAGAAATCTAAACTTTAAATTTTTTTTCCATCTCTTCTTTTACTGCTTTGATCCTTTCCTTAAGATTGATGTATCCGATCTACGAAATGCCAGATGATTAGTATCTATTCTTTGAATATAAGATATAATTAAAAATTTATAATTAATTAATACTATTTAAAAAATAATTTATAATTAATTATATATTAAATAACTATCTTTTATATCTCAATTATTAGTCTAGATAAGTTCAAATAAAAAAAATCAAAAAGCCTCGACAATAAAGTTTACAATAATAAAAGATCTTTACTGTTATTTTTTTTTAAGAATATTTTTTTATCTTTTTCTTCTTTCTTTTTCTCTTTTCTTTTTTTTCTTCTTTTTCTTCATTCCCTTTTCTTCTTCTCTTCTTCTGTGGACGTCCGAGCTCCTCGACCCGTGGGCCATCGACCTCCTCCACCTTGGATGCCGCATTGAGCTACTCAACCTCAAGATCTCCCACCCGATCGAGGCTCCCGAGGATAGAAAAACACAGAAAAAATCGAAAGAAAATGGAGGAAAAATCAACGAAAGCAAAGGGAAGGCAGAAAAAATTAAAGGTAAGACCCTTTCCCACCTAGCATATATATTATTTGGATCCCGGGTCTATCGGGTCTGGATATTAAATGTCCAGACCCTATCTATTTATATGATGGTTTATTGGATCCGGATCCGGATCCAGGTAAATGGGTCCAATACTAATATCAGACCCAGATCCATCGGGTAAATACCTGCGGATCTCGGGTCAAGATCCGATCCATTGACAGCTCTACTCTCTTTCCTGCTCTTTTTTCCTTTTTTTGTCTCTTTACGTTCCCCTTTTAAGATATTTTCCATCATCTAAATTTTTCTATTCAGCTGCTCCAAGCCTCCCACCTGATTGATACTCATGGAAAAAAACATAGGAAGCACTTGGGGGACATAGAAGAAACCAACAAAAATGAAGGAACAATGGGAAAAAATGGAAAGGTAAGACCTTTTCCCACATAAAATGATTTTTCTTTTCTTTGGGCTTATTTTTCTCTTCATTTCTTTGACTGTTTCAGTTAACCCTAATCAGGGCAAAACAGAATGGAACAAAGAAAAGGATTAGAGAAAGCTGAGAAATAAGCTTAAGGAAGCAAAGTATATGTTCTTATGTTTGTGTATCATGTTAATATCATATTAATCAGCATGTATCAACTTGATAGGAAAAGAAAGAGCTTAAGGAGTGCCATGGATGAGTTAAATATCAGGGTATCCTAGTAGCTACTTGAGGTGAGTGGATTCCTTCTAATGGTGGTGTTTTTATTATATATTGCTAAGAAAATGATCTGCTATAAAAGGATTACTTTACAGCATGTATTTTTAAGTATACAATCATGAAAACAGGAAAGGAATGTTATTGACATGATATCCAAAATATAAATATATGAGTATGGATATTTAGCTGAACAGAAATCTATTTTTAATATGGAAATTCTTTGAGCTAGTTTTTAGCCTTGAAAATTCAGCTTTCTTGTATCAATAACAGCATTATCATCAGCATAGCAACAGCATGAACATTTTTACAGCTTGTATGTGAAGGTAGTTTGAATAGCAAAGTATCAATGGTATGAATTGTAGTATATCAGCTTATTAGCTGCATATTAAATGGTAATATATCAGCTTATCGACTGGGTGTGAATTTGTGTTGTATCAGCTTACTATCTTTGTATTGTATTAGCTTACTATCAGTTGGACATGAAATTGTATTGTATTGTATTGTATCAGCAAGATAGCTATCTGTGGCAAGATTATAGAGCCTGTGGTGGAACTAACATGCCTGTGGCGAGGGAATATGATTGTGGTGAAATAATGTGCCCATGGGAGCTTACTAGCATCTGGTGAGGCAGGCTACCTAGGGGAGTGGGTTCTTTATGGGATGTGTTGTTCTCATGGTGGTAGGACAGGCTACTCATAGGAATAATTTACCTATGAGAGTTTGTTGTCTTGATAGTAGTGAGACAGACTGCTCATAGGAATGGTTTACTTATGAGAGTGTGTTGTCTTATGGATGATAAGGTAGGCTGCTAATAAGGAATCCTATGAGAGTGTGTTGTCTGAATGATGATATGGCAGACTGCCCATAGGAATGGCCTACTTATGGGATGTATTGCCAGTAAACCAAGTGTGTGTGCCATGACATGGTTAACAGTAAATAGTTGCTTGTGTTCTGAATTAACTTCTTGCATAGCTTAATATTTCACATGGCTTGATCCTTATTTAAATGCCATAGAGGCCCAGCACATGTATGTGTAATATCATATTGGTTCACTTATGTTTGGTATCATTTCTTACATGGTTTATTCCATGGTTATTTCCTGTTTTTGATAGCTTATCAGCCATGTATGATGTATACTATTATGAGCATGCGAACTAAGAATGTGGAAGGTATATTGGTTCATTCTAGTGATGCACAGTATATCACATTATGAGAATATAAGTTATCTTACCTATTTCCCTATTGTTAGTTAGATTTTTCACTCATCATTATGTAGTTCATGTCCTTTTCATGACAGATTTGAAGTACTATAGCCCAGCATCTTTAGAGCATCAGTAGTATAGAGGATTGGCTGAGTGGCTAAAAGAAAAGTATGTTCTATGATATGTGGTGTGTCAAAGTTGTTTATATTAGTTTATGAAAGGGATGTAAATTGAAGGTATGTAAACTATATGAGTTTAACTTGTGAAAATTCAGAAAATGTCCGGTATATGTTGTAGCTTGTATAGACCATAATGAGACAAATGAAATCCTGACTTGGTTTGGAGAAATAAAAGCAAAATCTTGAGATATGAGGACTTAGCTGAAATGTTTGTGTTAGCAGTGTAAATTACTGATTGAATTATGCATATGAGCAAATTATCAGAAAAGCTTTTCCCTTTACTCTTAGTTAAGGGTGAGGTGTAGCATGCTGGTCCGATTTTAGGGGTGGGGTGTTGTACGTTTCACTACCGTTCTTTGCATTTTATGCTATATAAAAGGCACTCTATTTTATGGTGTTCATTTTCTTCGAGCTCTAATCTTGAGTTGATTGGTTATTGTGATGCTGACTGGGCTAGTGATTTTACTGATCATCATTCCATCATTGGCTATTGTTTCTTGTTTGGTGATTTCCCAATTTTCTGGCATAGCAGGAAACAAACTGTTATAGCTTGATCTAATACAGAGGTAGAATATTGAGCCCTTGCTGATGCCCCTTCCGAACTCTTTTGGCTACTCTGGTTACTTGAAGCTATGATTGTTTCTCATTCTTCTATCATGACTCTTTATTATGATAATAGGAGTGTAATTCAGATTGCTCATAATGATGTCTTCCATAAGAGAACTAAACACATTGAAAATGATTTTCACTTTGTTTGTCAACATTTTTTTCATGGCACAATTTGACTTATATCTGTTCACTCCACTGATCAAACTGTCAACATCTTCACCAAATCTCATCTTTCTGGCAAGTTCAATGATCTCATGTCCAAACTCAAGTTGACATCGACTCCACTACCTTGAGTTTCAAGGGGTGTTAACATGAGTCCCAATAAGTTTGGAATGCTAGCATGATATCCCAGCAAGTTTGAAATGCTTGAAAAATATCCCAATAAATTTGAAATGCTAGTATGATATCCCATGACATCTCAGCAAGTTTGGAACACTAGCATGATATCTCAGCAAATTTGAAATACTAATATGATATCCCATGATATCTCAGCAAGTTTAGAATATTAGCATGATATCTCAGCAAGTTTGGATTGCTAGAATAATATCCCAGCAAATTTGAAATGCTAAGCTAGGAATTAGTCAATATAATAATCTTAGAGATCTTGTGCATACATACACACATACATACACACACACACACACACACACACACACACACACACACACACACATATATATATATATATATATATATATATATATATATATATATATATATATGTATATATATATGTATATATATATATGTATATATATATATGTATATATATCATCAGTATAAGAATAATATATGACACATACTTTCCTTTCAATTTTCCTTTATAGTTTACAACTAAAATAATTTTTCATAAACATCATAATATTTGTATCGATAATATTTAAAAATATTAATAATATTTAATATTAATATATTGATTCTATTATATATATATTAAAATAGAGGCATCAGTCATTGCTCCCCATGTATTCATTTTTCTCCAATGTAGTATCTGCCATGTGGCCATAAGGAGCTTTTTTTTTCTTCGAAGCTTCCACCCCCCATTCTTTCCATAGCTTCCTCATTCCCCTCTTGTCTTCTTGGTCAATATTGGAATGACCAGAGTTTGGACAACCACCTCCTCCCTACTCGCAAAGATCGAAAGCATGCCCACCCAGGCCCCACAATTACCATTGAGATAGGGGCATCGACGGTGGCTACGGAGATGACATCAGTGGTGAGGGTTGGGTCACTAGTGGCCATGTTGATAAGGATGGAGCCTGAGGACAAGCCTTGAGAGGTTGTTGATGGTGGCATCGAAGGCGATGCGACGGACATCGATGGGATAGTCGATGATGGGGAAGATGACATCACTAGCAAAGATGACGGTGGAGGGCATTCAGCATGGCAGGCACCACAATCGATGAGGGGTTGTGCACCACAAAGAAAAAAGGAAAAAAAGATTAAAGTTTAGATTTTTAATTTTTTTTAAAATTTAGATCTCCAAATTTTTATACAAAAAGAAAGAGATTTTTTTGTAATTTCTAAAGTTTAAATCTCTCACGAGCCATACACACTTACATATATTTTTGCTCCATCCTCAGCTTGAAGATGCTACTATCATTGGTGGCAGTGATGGTCGATGGACAACATCATTTGCTCTACTATTGGAAGACTAGAGGGTATACAAGGAGATGATCAAAGAATGTCGGCAACATTATCAACTATACTATTTAGATAGTTGGGGGTGTGTGAGGAAATTAATTATCAAAAGAGAAGGGGAAGGAAAAATGAAAAGTTTCAAAAAAAGTTAAAGATAAAAATAGTGAAAATTGATGGCTTTATGAAGGGGTTTCACAGAATTAAGGTCGTCGATCTTCACAAATTTTGCTTGATAACTCATAATCCTAGCTATGCATAAAATATATTTTTTATTATTTTAATTATTTTTAAAATATATATAGAATAGATATAACAGAATAAATAAATAAAATATTTTTAAAAAATTATATTCTATGCATTGCATGGGGTTATAAGCTAGTTTAAGTAAAAATCCATAAAATATTCATAAATGGAAGAATTATTTTTAATAATAAAAATATTAATTTCTAAATAATAGTGTAATTAATAGGGAATAATATTTTGGAGTCTATATGTTTTCTAGATTTAGAAAAAGATGAAGAAAGATAAGGAGAGGAAGAAATGGAAAAAAAAAATAAGAAAAAGAAAAAGGAGGGAGAAAAAGAAGGAAAGAGTGTAGAAAAATAAAATTATAGAAATTTAATATTAAAATTATTATTTAACATCAATTTATGATTTATATATTAATATATTATTAACATAAATATAGTATATTATTTAATATCAACAACATTTGTTATTAATATATTAACAATATATAAATAAGAAAAATCAATAAAATATTTAAAATTAGAAGAATAGTTTTATATTTCAATAAAAAAATATTAGTTCCTAAGTAAATGATGCAATTAATATAAAATAATGTTTTAGGTGAAGGAAAAAAGAGAAGAAGAGATAGAAACAAGAAGAAGAAAAAGGAAGGAGAAAAAGAAAAAGAAAAAGAAAGAGAACATACAAAAATAGAATCAAATAAAATTGGTACTATAATTATTATTTAGCAAGTAACCTACATTATGCAAAAAAATTTAATTAAATATTGAAAAAAGCAAAAAATATGGTGATAACATATTAACATATTAACAATATATATCAATATATTAATACTTTATCAATATATTACTGATACATCAATATATTACTAACAAATAATATTAATATATTATTTAATATTAATAATATTTAATATTAATATATTAAGAATATAACATTTTATGAGAATTCAAAAAAATTATAAATAGAAGAGTTATTTTATTTGTTAAATAAAAAGATACTAATTCCTGAATAGCAATGTTCTAGATTAGAAAAATGGTAAAGAAAAACAAGGAGAAGAAGAGATAGAAAAAACAAGAAGAAGGAGAGAAGGAAAAAGAAAAAAAAAATGATATAGAAAAACAAAATTAAAGAAACTTAATATGAAATTGTTAACTGAGAATTTTTTTTTGCTATATTCATTAGTTATTGAATTATTTAACTAGAATTTAATGTCAATTTTTTTTGTTCCTACATAAATTAGCTAACCATGAGATTTATTGTGATTCATTGGTGATTCTTGAATTGCATCTTAATTTGGTGATCCAGTTAATAGTATAAGTGATTTGTTATGTCCACTTCATTATTATTGTATTGAATGTTTTGAATAATTTAGTAGATTTGTTACTTTTCTTTGAAATGGTTTTAAGTTTTTCATATTATGGGTGAATGACACTTTACAATTTTTAGGATAGTTTGCTATAACTTGAATTGTAACTTATTTTCATATTATTGTTTTGATGTCAACTATTTTTCTATTTGATTGGTTGAGTGATTTCAAGAGATATATATTGATAAAATAGAATAATAAGGATGAACATTCTCAGCCAACAAAAATGTAAATGATCATTGAGCATGAACAAGAATTTGGAAAATTCTGGTGCCAAAAAAATGGAACAGATCATAAGTTATCATTCAGTTGTGAATGATCAATGAAATTTATATACTATTGGATATGAAAGTTTTGAAGATTATAATTAGGAAAAGTGTATAGTATTGAAAAAAATACATTAGTGGAATTAATAAATAGTATATGCATCAAAATAATGCTGATGGAACACGAACAATGAGAAGTACCATGATAACATTTCTATTGAAGATGGTATTGCATTAGCAATGGAGAAGGTACAGTTTGTCGATTTTAAAATAATATGATTTGTATACTATAATTTCCACATACATTCTTATTAAGATTTAGGTTTAATTTGATTTCAATTGGTGATCAACCACATTATGGATAAAGTTCTGCCAGATTTTTCTTCTAGATGTCAAAGTATCTCTAATTAGAGCTTTTTTGAAATTCTTTAAATATAGAATGATATTTAAAAAGGATTTTCTATCATGTCGGAAAATTTACAGACCCTTTGAATCTTGGATTACCTGAATATCATTGTGGATGTTGTGGATCTTTATTTTGGTCTAAAGAACATATGCAAAAATCTCAAAATACATCGAGGCAAATATTTAGCCTATGTTGTCATGAAGAAAGAGTGGATTTGCCATTGTTCAAAGAGACTTCTGCTTTTTTACATACTTTGTTATCAAGTGGAGGAAGAAGAGCTAGCTTTAAAATTTCAAAAAAATATTAGAGTATACAACTCAATATTTGCATTTTATTAATTGATGATAAGATTGATGATGAAATCAATAATAAACCAAGACCATATGTTTTCCAGATCTATGGTCAAAATCATCATAGAATGAGTTTGTTATTACCCATTGATGGAGAGAAGCCTAAACTTGCACAATTATATATATATATACATATATATATATAATGATAGTAAACATGATGTGGATAATAGAATGAGAGCATTTAGTTTGAATGATCAATGTTTAGATATAGATCTAGAAATTGTAGAGAAATTAATTAAGTTATTTAATTTGATGCCAAAAATTAGATTGTTAAATCTTCTAGAATAGCTAGAGATCATTTTAAAGAATCTGATTTTTCACCTGTGTGATTAAAACTATCAAGAAAGCATCAAGAGGATAGCTCACAATGTAATGCTTAGATGGCTTTTGACATAGTAGGATTGATAGTTAGTGATCTTAGTCAGGTAGATCGTCAATGCGATATTATTATTGAACATAAAACTGAATGTTTAAAATATATTAGTACTTTACATTCAAATTTTATAGCTATGTAATATCTGATTTTATTTCCACATGGTGAAGATGATTTTGTAATTGATATCAAATATAAAGAGCTTTTATACAAATACTATGTTAACAAATAGTATGTTACTATGAGAGAATTCTATACTTTTAGAATATAGCAAAGACATCATAAAGAAAAAATATTAATAAGAGGTGGAAGATTATTCCTACATGTGGTTGACTCCTTTGCATGCATTGAAGAGGAAAGGTTGGATTACATAAGAAGAAATAAGAAAGAATTGCAGTCAAAAATTTATCAGGATATCAAAGATGCAGTAGTATGAGGTGATGTTGATGGCAATGCAATCAAAAAGAAAATTATTTTGTCATCAAGTTTTATCATGAAAGTCTTAAGATATATAATCCAAAATTATCAAGATGCTATTGCTATTTGTAGATGGTATGGACATCTGTATTTATTTATCTTTAATTGTAATGTACAATAGCCAAAAATTTAGGGGGCTTTAAACTTAATTCTTGGTCAAAGAGTTGAGGATATACCTGATATCATCAGCACAGTTTTTAAATGAAGCTTGAAGATTTGATGTCGGATGTTACTAAAAAGCATCATTTCAAAAAAATAGTTGGAGATAAAATAGTACTTCTTAGCAGCACATTTTGGTATATAGTAACTGATAAATTTTGATTTATATTCTAATATACCTAATTTTTTATATTATTTATAGTTTTATATATAATAGAGTTTCAAAGGCATAGCTTGCCATATGTACATATTTTGGTTTGACTAGATCTAGAATATAAATATCCAATAGTAGTAGATATAGATTCTATAATTTGTGTAGAGTTGTTAGATAAAAATATTGATCCAAAATGATATGAAAATATTATAAAATTTATGATACATGATCCATGTGCAACATGTATGATGAAAGGATACTGTTCAAAATATTTTTCAAAAAATTTTAGAGACAAACATCCTTGATAAAAAAGAATTTGCTATTCACAGAAGAAGAAATAATGGATGGTATGGTATAAAAAAATGGAGTTATGCTTGATAATATATTTATTGTTCCATATAATTTGAACTTTGTTACACATTATCAGGCATATATAAAAGTGAATGGTGTAATAAATCAAAGATAATTAGATATCTATTTAAATATATCAATAAAGATGTAGACAGAATAAGAGTCGTTATAACAGAGAAAGTAGTGATTGATAGTGGCATTGGAGAACAACAATACAAACAAATAGATGAAATCAAAATGTATCTTGACTGTCCAAATTTATCTACATATGAAGATGTTAGGTCACTATTTCAATTCGATATTTACTTTGGAGAACAAATAGTGGAATGATTAGTTGTACATCTTTCATTTATGAATAGAATTATCTATCATGAAAATCCAAGTTTATCATCTATTCTTAGAAGAAAGGATGTAGAAAAAATAATATTTATAGAATAGGTGAAGACAAATAAAATATTTGAGGATGCTTAATAGTTAACGTATGTCGAAGTTATGATAAACTGGGTATAGAATATTAAAGATGAAATTTGGACCAAAAGAAAGCAGAAAAATAGAATTGGTAGAGTAGTCTACATTCATCCCAACTTGCGTGAACTATATTACTTAAGAATGCTTTTGACAATGGTTAAAGGAGCCAAAAATTATGATGAAATTAAAAGTATAAATGGCATTATATATCCAACATTTCCATCTGTATATAATGTACTTGATTTATTAGGTAATTATAAATAATGGAATGAAGCATTGGATGTAGTATCTTATTGGGCAATGACATCAGAATTGAGATAGCTTTTTGTTACTTTAATAATCTATTGTGAAGTAGTAGATCTAGTCAAATTGTTGGAAATGAATTGGAAAAATTTTACAGAGGATATCATCTGGAGATTAAAAAATATATTGGAACTTTCCAATTTGTAAATTTCAGAATCATAATTGAATAACCATGTTTTGTTCAAGTTGGAGAAATTATTCCATAAAAATTGTTGTTCTCTTTCTGATCATAATCTTCTAATGCCTAATATAGAAATAATAGAAGAATTAAATAATAAATTGTTGAGAGAAGGGTTAGATTATGATATCCATGAGCTATCGAAGGAACACTTTTTCGATGTTATTTCAAAGGTTGAATGAAGAACAAAAAAATGTTTATGATGTGGTATTGAAGCTATGAATAAAATGAAGGATATCAAAAAATTGTTTGTGATGTGGTATTGAAGCTATGAATAAAATGAAGGATATCACGCATCCGGGATATACATACAAAAATTAGATTACAGTGGAATTTAAAACTAACCTAGATTTAAAACTATTTTAAATCTAACATGTATAAAATATAGATCTAATCTATACATGCCAGGATCATTCACATACTGAAATTAAGATATTGAAAAATAAAATCAGATGTAGAGTTAGATCTTTACCTTTGCATGGATCGATGATCTCTGTAGCTAATGATCGTGGTAATCTGGTGAGGCTTTTGTAGAGCCGCACATACATTCGGCCTCTAGGGGTATCCACCGAGGTTGATTTGATCAGAAGGATCCAATCTCATTAGGGTGCTAGCTCTTTTGCAGAGATTGCTCCTTGGACTGTCAAATCGGTTTGATCTTTTGATTTTTTTTAAAAAAAATCAAATATATCTAAAATAGGAGGATGAAATTAGATCTCATTTGATTTTTTTTTTCTTTTTCTCTTGTTAAGAGAAAATATGAGGATCTATAGAAGAAGACAAGAGATCTGATCTCTTTCTTCTTCCTTTCCTATCCAATCCTTGAACTAGATCTAGAAAAGGATGAAAAGAACTTTTCATGTCCATCTCATGGACCAAGAAGGAGAGTAAACATCAGATCTAATCTAATTTTTAATCATCGAATTTTTAATCGAAAAAGATGTCCAACTCTTGGACACTAGGATAAGGGAGAGAGAGAGAGTTTTACCTTTCTAAGCAAACAACCATTGGTTGTTAGAAAGAAGGATAGGAAGAAGATGAGGCATCCCAAACTTTGTATGTTGAGAAGCCCTCATGCCCATCCTTATCTTCATGCCAACCAGCCCTCATGCCCTTCTTTGCTTTGGCATTCTCCATCCCTCTCTCTTGGGGTGTCCCAATTGATCTCATCTCAAGGTTGCCACTCCATCTAATCCACTCTTTAAATAGGAGAGTGGTTAGGGTTGTTATAAGAGATAGAGTTTGAAACAACTACGACTCTCTCTCTTTGTTGCCACCCCACCCCTTTCCTATTATTTTCTTTATGCCAAAGCTTGTACGTAGAAACCTTTTCCATATTCAAGAAGTCTTAGGCATCCTCTCATATGCGGAGTGGGATATAGGATAAGGTCTCCTCATGGATTAGGTCAAAATTGGTTCAAATCCAAATAAAACATGAAGTCCAATTTAGATTAGGTTTCATCATCAATTAAGTCCAATCCTATTAGATCAATGAAACCAATCCAAGTCAAATTATAATTATATCTAATTAAATTAAATCTGATTTAATTTGACTAAGATCCAATCCAAATCAAACAAGGATAAAGATTAGGTCAAACCTAATCAAGATAGATTTGGGTCAAGTGTTCATTAGATCTAATCTCGTTAGACTTATGAAATCTAATTTGAGTTAAACTTAAATCAAAATTAATTAAATTAAATATAATTTAATCTGATTAAGATCCAATTCTAATATTTGATCAAATTAAATAATATATACTAATTATAATTTAGTTCTCCTATAACTTGCTAACTCTTAGCAAGCCCTCAATATAACTTTTACATTTAAATCCAATCATCAATCAAATTGATAATTGAAATCATTTGTGATTTATGATTCAAAATCATGATTCGATAGTCTGACCAGTCAAGACCTCTTTTATGTATGACCTCATAGGTTCTATTCTATCTGATATGAAAAATATTTTGATCTCCATCAAAATATTATTGAAACTCCTTTCAATAGATTAGAATAATTCTAACTCACCAATCAAAAATTATTGACCATCAAAATAATTTTTGTTGATCTCTAATCCATCAGTGATGTCTGGCAGCATATAGTGACAATCCAGTAGAACAGAAGAATAAATCTCTAGGTATAGTTACCATGTGATACAGTTCTTCTATCATGAGTCCCAATAAAATGGAGGTATAGAAAACTCATCAAACCCCATCGTCTATTATATATAAGATTTATTTGACTTGAGTTTATTTGTGAAATCTGATGGAAACTCCTTTCCATCATTCACTGTGCTCTGACTAAGATCTTCCAAAGTCAATCTCATAAATCACATAGGACTACTCCTTAACTATTAAGGTCAATAGATCCCATCAGATACATATTCTATTCCTACAATGAACCTATTACAGTCAACATACACCTCAAGACTCCATATAGCTAGGATATCGAGTTATAGTATAGTCAAACTATAGCAACCTCATTGTGAACAGCAGAGGTATTGTAGGTCTAAGAACTAGTCACATTACTATAGTATTGAGAAAGTCATTGATGAGTGAGTAGACATTCAAGTAACTTTTTAGAAACCCTAGAGACATTCTCTTTATATAGGCACTACCTTGACTCAAAAGAAGAATCCAATTATCTTAAAAAGGTACATCCTTATCTTATAAGAATCTTCTATCTTTTTAATTTGATTTATTTTTAATAAAATCAGATATAATTGATATTTTATCAGCCCCTTTGGGTAGGTACAAGGGGTGCCCCATAGAATATAAGTCAGGTAGTTTGGGGCACCAACACTTGACGCCCCTTAGGGATTTTTTGACATATAAGAGAAGACGTGGCCCCTCTCTCTCTCCTCCACACCAATCCACAAGAAGGGGGTGGGCCTCTCTTGCCATATCCAGGGGGTTGGCACCCTTTGGTCTTGCCAAAAAAGAGAAGGAGGCACCTCCCATCTTTCCATCTATTCCACATGCACACTTAGAGATAATTAGGAGATAATGAAGAGATAATATTAAGATAATTTAGCTAACTAATTGACTTAATCAAATCTTCTTGAGCTCACAACTAAGATCCCAATTAAAATCCAAATAAATTCAGGTGAGGTTCAAGGCTATGGAGTTGATCAAATCAAAGTCCCAAGAAGAATTAGATTTGACCATGTGCTAGCATGATTCTCATAAACCTAATAGAATTTTAATAAAATCTAACCCAATTAGAACTTCATAAGCCCAATTGGCAAATTCAAGATTAAATCTCTTAATATATGACCCCATAGGTTTCATTTTATCTGGTAGTAAGATATATTGTGATCTCCATCATAATATCATCGAAACTCTTTTCGATGGTATCCTTTGAGGGTCATCGATCATCAAGACGACACCCGATGAGTCTCACAATCTATCAGTGACATCTAGCAGTATGTAGTGGTAACTCAGTAGAATAAAAGTATGAACTTTTAGATACAGTTATCATGTGATTCAGTCCTTCTATTGTGAGTCTTGACTAGATGGAGGTCATGGAGAACTCGTCAGACCCATCATCAGTCATATGCTAGATTGGCTCGACTCGAGTTCATTTGTGAATTTCGTGAAAATTCTTTTTCAGTATTCATACTTACTTTGGTCAAAGACTTTCTAAACTCAGTCTCGTAAATCATATAGGACTTTTTTTTTCTACCGAGGTCGATAGATTCTATCTAGGTGCATCCTACTTCAAACAATAAACCTGAACCTACTAAAGCCAATATACACAGCAAGGATCCGAATGGCTAGGGACCAAAAAAATATACAGTCAAATCCAATAGCCTCGCTACGGATAGCCAATGACACTGCAGGTCAAAGGACCGCTTACACCACTGCAGTATCGAGAAGACCACTGATAAGTGTGTAGACATCCATATGATTCTCGTATTGATCATGATCAGTGCAAGTTATTCTCTAATAACCACTCATACCTTCACTCCAGTGCTCTACACTGCAAACCCAAAACTTATCTGTCCGTAAGAGAGGTGACTGTGCATCGATCTTGAATGGATTGATCACTATCCTCCGTGATGGTCCTTTGATCGGGAGTATTTAGAAATTAACCACTAATTAATATATGTCTCAAATTCTTAACTCTTTAAGAATATACAAAAATCATCTTTGTTAATTTTTAGAACAAATCATGGACACACAAATATGATTGGAATGAAAAAGTTCTTTATTGATAATGAAAAATTATAAGTATAAGTTTAAGCTCTGAAATTACATAATGTGTTAGCCAACAATTGGCTTCTAGGGTACAAATCCAACATAGACAACTAAATTTTAAACTAATGTTAGTATAAGAATAACTTTTCTAATTAGGAGGATGTCATCTATGTACAATACGAGGATCGTGATAGTACTCCCACTGACCTTCTTATAAACATATATTTTCCTCAAGGAACATTTGATCACATCAAATTCATGTTTCTTATCTCCCATGAGGAACACTTTCCCTATGTCCTCTACCAAAATACCTAAGTATCTTTCAGTAGGACAGGAGATTATAAGATGAAGGGACTATATATACTGGCTCAACATGAATAGGTTCTATGACTTGTTGCTCTTAGGAGACTTTTTCTTTGAGTTCAGTTTTTCTCCCACTATCCCATCTTGGACAAACTATTTCTTCAAAAATGTAGCATATCAGGCCACAATCACATTGTGATCCTTAGGAAGAAATTAGTATCCCTAAAACTCTTTAGGATACCTTTAAATGAGTCTCATAGACCTAACCTCTAATTTGGTCTGTATGCCAATACTTGACATGGGCCAGACTTCATTAACATGCCACATCTCATACGACATGACTTAGAGAAAACTCTATTCGTTAAGTATATTTTTAAAGAAAATAAGGAAAGATTAGCAAAGCTCATCATAGATCAGATTATATCGAATAGAGTCTAATTCCTGCTCTCGACACCTCATCAAGTTGACGTGTACTAGAAAGAATCTATTGTGAGACTATGCCATTTTCTTGAGATAGATTAGAAACTCCATTAAGGCATACACCTCTTCGATCTCATCGAAGAACCTTAAAAATTTTTTAATTTATTTCTTTAATTTATATACAAATTCTTTAAACTTTTCAAAATATCAGATTTATTTCTCATACATATATACTCATACTATGAACAGTCACTAATATAAGTAATGAAGTAAAGAGAATCATCCCTTACCCAACTCATCAAATGGGTTTTGCATACATCAAAATGTATTAGAGCAAGTATATTAGTGGTTCTCACCCCATATCTTATAAAGGGTTAGTTTAATCATCTATCCTTAAAGGTAGAATCTATAAATTGAAAATGACTCGAGAGTCGATGAGCCTAGCTCATACCTTTCAAATTTATTTATTTTGTCCTCTTCAATATGATCAAAACTGACATACCATATGTACTAGATTTATCTCATCATTGGATCTCTAGATCCTATGGCACTCACAGTCTACTCAAATACTAATATCGAGTAGATCCAACATATCTTCTAAAGGCATGTCTCTTATCTTTTTCTCTAGGTTCACTAAGTATACAAAAACCCTTCCCCTTGAACTCTTCAAGGTCCCATCGGTAGTCATCAACTCAACCAAGGTGCAATCGATTTTATTCATTTGATAGTTTACTATAAACTAGCCATGTGAACTAGTAAGAAACTGTAGGATCAAATCTATGTGCAATTCTTTATGCTTGGACATATTGAGCTTCTGAAGCTCATCCAAGTCTTTGATCATTGTCAAATAACGATTATGAACTAATTGCCCTTTGGTCAATATCAGATGGTTTGGTGACTTAAGGATATCCTGGTTAGCTCAACTTCTCAAAATTTAAAACTATTTTAGATTCTTGAGTCAGTCTTTATAACTTGATTAGTTAATCAATTGATTCTCAGTTTGTAAGGATTGAAAGTTGATTTTTAATTCTATCATAGAGTAGAGATTCTAGTAAATGTTAATACTTGATTTTAAATTTATTTTAAAAACTTTTAAAATAAATATGCTCTCACTATTTTTTCAGATTCTGACACTCCTTGAGTTGGAAAGCAAAAATTTCTTTACAAATTAGGATTCCTAGTGGGTACTGCTATCTCATCGATTGACACACTACCTCACCTGACAGTTATTGGCAAACATGTCAACCAATAGATGGATAACTCTTATCTAATGCTTCTCAAGCAAATTACAATGGATTTAGTCTCTAGGTTCTGAAATCTCACCTGACAGTTATTAATCTCATTCTCTAGTTAAGTCAGACCCACCATTAAGCATAAGTGAAGCCATCATTGGGACCCTCATCTGATAGTTATTGGGCCTAACCTCATCTCCACCCCTCAGCATCTCATGCCAATAGAGTGGTTGCTTCTTCGTTGATGCAACTAAACCACTTTGTCCAACCGAGAACAGTCAACATCAGAGAGGGCACGGTACTCTACAATGGTAAAAGATCCCTTGACTTAATATTACTAAGCAAATTTTTTAATTTAAGTCTTTTTAATCCTAATTAGTCATAACTGTTATGACTAACCCTAAAGATATGGGCTAGCTCGAATCATCAAGCAACTATATCAAGACTAATCAACCAAATTGGTCAGAAAAGTATAAGATCGATGGGGGTCCCCTCGTTGCTTTTCTTAGACACCAACAAATTAATCAGGTTAGCGAACAAAATCAATTAAATAACCATCTCTTTTTAGGGTGAGCCAAACCACTTTCCTTAGACACCAATAGGTTAATCAATTTCAAGTAGGTTAGCATGTGTAACTCAGACTCGAGCTACTAAACCAAATCAGATCTTTGAGTTAATTGATCCAACATGTGGCTATTAATCGATGTGATCAATCTACAACTATTGGATTGATTTTGAGTATTTTTGATCTAATTCTAATCAACTCTTGATTGGATTGGATCAACCGCTCATCTCGATTGAGCCCTATCATGTACAAATCGATTATCCAAAAGTAATCAAATTATTAGATCTAATTGAACTATCTAAGCCCAAATCTTCATATTTTATGCTTAAGATTAAGATATTAAATTTTCAATTTCAGATCCTTAATACTTAATTTCAGACCTTTAATTCAATGCATTATGATCATGAGGTAGTTTAGATGTCAAAACTACTTTCAGATCTAAACTAACAGTTTATGTATCTCATACATAAACACATAAATTTTAGATTTATGTTTAGATCCTAAATGATTTTGGATCTAAGGTTTTTATTTAAAAGGGTCTCATCTCACATCATCCTAGGACAACCATTTAGCATAATTTTCATTATGCCAGGGCAATCTTATATCAGAATAATTTTGATTAATCCAACCAATTTAGATCTAATCTAAAAAAGGTTTGATCAATTATATATCTCATGTATAAATAAGATCTAATCATGTACATCTCATGTAACTTTTAGATCTAACAAACATGCATCTCATGCAATATTTAGATCTATTAACATGCATCTCATGCATATTAAAATAGATTATATATCTCATATATAACTACATCAACATATATCATATATGCATATCACTTATACATCTCATGTATAAACAAAATTTAATACATCACATGTATTTAAATTAGATCTAATCTAATGACTAAATCTAATTTTTAGATCCTAATAACTTGCATGTAAAATTAATCCATGGCTTTGATACCACTTGAAGGATATCGCACATCTGAGATATACATGCAGAAATCAGATTGTAGTAAAATTTAAAATTGATCTAAATTTAAAACTATTTTAAATCTAACATGCATAAAATATAGATCTAATCTACAATACCAGAAATATTCACAAGCTGAAATTAAGATACTGAAAATTAAAATCAGATTCAGAGTTAGATCTTTACCTTTACGTGGGTTGAGAATCTCCGCAGTTGATGATCGTGGTAATTTGGTAAGGTTTCTATAGAGCCACACATACATCTGGCCTCTACAGATATCCACCGAGATTGATCTAATCAGGAGGATTTGATCTCATCAGGATGCTAGTTTTTTTGCAGAGATTGCTCCTTCGATTGTTGAATCAGCTTGATCCTTTAATTTTCTTCCCAAGAGAATCCAATAGATCTAAAAGAGGAGGATAAAATCAAATCACATCTGATTTCTTTTTTCCTTTTCTCTTGTCAAGAGAAAATATGAAGATCTATGGAAGAAGACAAGAGATCTGATCTCTTTCTTCTTCCTTTCCTATCCAACTCTTGAACTAGATCTAGGAAAAAATGAAGAGAACTTTTTGTGTCCATCTCATGGACCATGAAGGAGAGTGAAAATCAGATTTAATCTGATTTTTAATCATGTCCAACTCTTGAACATGTTTGTAAGAGAGGAAAAGGGAGACAAATAAAACATTTCCAACTCTTAGACACAAAAGATCAAAGAAGATGTCCAACACTTGGACACTAGGGTAAGGGAGAGAGAGAGTGTTTTACCTTTCAAAACAACCAACCATTGGCTGTTAGATTGAAGGATAGGAAGAAGATGAGGCATCCCAAACTTTATTCGTTGAGAAGCCCTCATGCCCATCCTCGTCTTCATGCCAACCAGCCCTTATGCCTTCCTTTGCTTTGGCATCCTCCATCCCTCTCTCTTGGGGCATCCCAGTTGATCTCATCTCAAGGTTGCCACCCCATCCAACCCCCTCTTTAAATAGGAGAGTGGCTAGGGTTGTTACAAGAGATAGAGTTTGAAAAACTAGGACCCTCTCCCTTTGTTGCTGCCCCACCCCTTTCCTATTATTTTCTCCACGCCAAAGCTTGTATGTAGAAACCTTTCCATGTTTAAAAAGTTTTAGGCATCCTCTCATATGGGGTGTGGGATACAGGATAAGGTCTCCTTATGGATTAGATCAAAGTTGGTTCAAATCCAAATAAAACATGGAGTCCAATTTAGATTAGGTTTCATCATAAATTAAGTCTAATCCTATTAGACCAATGAAACCCAATCCAAGTCAAATTAGAACCATATCTAATCAAATTAAATCTGATTTAATTTGACTAAGATTTAGTCCAAATCAAACATGGATAAAGATTAGGTCAAATCTAATCTAGATAGGTTTGGATCAAGTATTCATTAGGTCTAATCTTATTAGACTTATGAAACCTAATTTGACTCAAACTCAAATCAAAACTAATCAAATTAAATCTGATTTAATCTGATTAGGACTCAATCCTAATATTTGATCAAATCAAATAATATGTAATAATTATAATTTAGTCCCCCTATAACTTGCTAACTCTTAGCAAGCCTTCAATATAATTTTTATATTAAAGTCCAATCATCAATCAAATTGATAATTAAAATTACTTATGATTTATGATTCAAAATCATGATTCAACAATCTGATCAATCAGGACCTCTTTTATATGTGACCCCATAGATTCTATTCTATTTGGTAGTGAGAAATATTTTGATCTCCATCAAAATATTATTAAAACTCTTTTCAATAGATTAAAATAATTCCAACTCACTAATCGAGAACTATTAATTATCAAAATAATTCTCGTTGATCCCACAATCTACCAATGATACCTAGCGGCATGTAATGACAATCCAGCAAAATAAAAAAATAAACCTCTAGGTGTAGTTATCTTGTGATACAGTTCTTCTATTATAAGTTACGACAAGATTGAGATTATAAAAATCTCGTTAAACCCTATCGTTTGTCATATGTAAGATTTATTCAACTTAAGTTTATTTATAAAATCTGATGAAAACTTCTTTCCATCATTCACTATGCCTTGAGTAAGATCTTTCGAACTCAATTTTATAAATCATATAGGATTATTTTTTAACTACTAAGGTTGATAGATCCTGTCTAGGTACACACTCTATTTTTATAATGAATCTACCACAGCTAATATATATCTCAAGGCTCCGTATGGTTAGGAGATTGAGTTATGGTGTGTCAAACTACAACAACTTTATTATGAATAGTCAAGGCATCATAGGTCTAAAAACTAGTCACATCATTACAGCATCAAAAAAATCACTGATGAGTGAGTAGACATTCAAGTGATTTCTCGGATCGATCACGTTCAATATCTTTATTCTCCACATTGTAGACTCGAGACTCGTCTATTATAAAAAAAATAATCCATACATCAATCTTACCAAATCAATCACCATTTCCATGATAATCCTTCGATTAGGAGCAATTTAGAAGTTAACCATCAATGACATATGTCTCAAATTCTTAACTTTTGAAAATATGTGTCATCATCTATTAATTTCTTGGATGATTCATGGATACATATACTACATGAATAAAATTAACTGCACTAATTAATTAAGTCAAGTATAAAACTTTATCCCAAAAGAATTAATGTGTCAGTCTGATTGACTTCTAGACTATACATTTAACATAAAAATGAAGGTAGATTATTTTTTAATATATGAGCATGGAAGAATAGGTAAAATTTTTCTATGTCAGACAATAATTTCAAAAATGTGATCAAGGGGAAAGATTGTTTTGACTGTTGCTTCTTAGATAATAGCATCATTTTTGTTATCTAATAGATGAAGCACATATTCAAGATTTAAAATACTAATTCAAGTAAATGAGTGTTAAACATGTGAAAAAGAAAAGGGTACTCAACTGATGAGGTTTATCGAATCTACAAAGTTGATAGTTTGAGATGAAGTTTTCATGAATCACAGATATTATTTTGAAGCGCTGGACAACACTTTGAAACATATTTTGCAAACAAAATATACAAATGCTGGAGAATGGCCATTTGGTGGAAAAATCATACTTCTTGGAGGAGATTTTAGGCAAATTCTTCTATGGTTGTTGAGAAGAATAGAATAAAAGTAGATGATGCATCAATAAATTGTTCAACAAAAACAAATGATGCATCAATAAATTGTTCATATTTATGAAACTATTATAAAATCTTTCTTTTAAAAAGAAATATGTGATTGTTGAATAGCAATGTGGATGAAGAATCTAGAATAGCAATATGGATGGAGAATCCAAAATAGCAATATGCATGAAAAATCCAAAATAGTGTTGGTGAATTTTAGAAACTGGATTTTGGATGTTGATAATGGAAAAGTATCTGCAATTAAAGTAGAAAAACATGAAGAAGAACCATCTTGTATAAAAATTATGGATTCACTATCTATAAAACTAAAAAAAATCATATTCAACATATTTCTTCTGCTATTTATATAGATTTTGAAAAAAAACCTATTATGATCCTATATATCTAAAAGAGAGGGCCATAATTACACCCACAAATGAAGTAGTTGGTGAAATAAATATGTATTTGCTATCTCTATTGAATAGTGAAGAAAAAATATATTGAAATTTAGATACCATTTGCAGAACATCAGCAGATGATACCACTGAGAATATTCATATCTTGTTGAATTTTTTAAAATTCAATGGAGTCCACATCATGACCTGCGGTTGAGAAAAAGGTGCCCCAATAATGTTATTACAAAATATAAATCAAAGTGTAGGTCTTTGCAATGGTGTTAGATTAATTATAACTAATTTAACTATAAAGTTATAGACATGAAAGTTATTATGGATAGTCATGTTGGTGCCAAAATTGACATTTCTTGGATTATTATGCAAGTAACTAAAACAAAATGGCCATTTATTTCCAAGAAGAGACAATTTTTAGTGAGACTCTGCTATGCTATGACAATCAACAAAAGTCAAGGTTAAGCATTAGATAAAGTTGGATTGTATTTGCTAGTCTAGTATTTTGTCATGGCCGACTTTATGTTGCACTTTTTCATATTATATTACAACAAGAAATTAAAGTTTTGATTAAAAATGAATACAAAGAATTAAAAAATTATATCAAAAATATTGTCTACCATAAAATATTTGCTAAGTTATCTCTAGGTAGTTTCACTTCTTATAATAAAATATATTGCTAATTATCAAAAATATCATTTCATAAATTTTATAAATTTTGGATATTTTATATTGTATGATTTTTTTGTGATCATACTAGGAAGAAGAAATGGAATACAGTATGTTATCACAATTATCATTAAAGAGACGGACTTGGAGAATAAAAGTTAGAATCTTAAGACTTTGGGATTCAATAAATCATAATACTGATAACCAACTACTGAGCATAGATTGCATCCTAATCGATGAAGAGGTTCTAATAACATTTTAACAAATTTTTAATGATATTTTAATATATGAATATTTTATATATTTAAACTTTCTCTAAATATAAAGAAAAATACTATTCAAGCATCAATTCACAAAGAAGATGCTAGAGTATGATTTAAGAGCATTCTCATTGATGGAAAGGTGTATTTTTTTGAAAGTTTTAATATTACTGCCAACAAAAAAGTTTCAGAGCTATTGTTCATCGATATATTATCTATATCAATAGATAGATAATTATTCAGAAAGTTGATGATGATAGTAGCTCTATACCTCTTCAAAAATTTAATTTTATCAATTGGATGAATTACCTGTTAGAAGTTACAATGACCTCTATTTAACATGCATGCACAAATTTTACCTACCCTTTTGAAACTTGAATAATGAAAAAAATTTATATTTTTCTTTATATTAGAACATTAATTCGTAGATGTTATCGGTCATATAGTAGCTTTTGGATCCCTTGAGTAGATGTATGTTAGACAAAAGCTGATTTATAAACAAACTCTAGAGATTGAAAATCCAGAGTAAGACACATTAGTCCAATTCCTCTTTTTCATAAGCAGATGGAATTAAATATATCATTCATTTATCTACATCGCTTATCTTAAAATCATATAATATCACTATATATATGTAAATACATTTCATGTTTTACATGATGTCAAAGATATCAATTACATTTTGGGCTAAATTTGCCGAAGAAATGGATCTAAATATGATTTGTCAAGTATAGAGGGAAAGCCCTATTGTTATTATTTTGATAGAGATGACTGTTAGAACATATAAAGGTAATTTTTCTATTATAATATCTTTCCTGAAGAAATCAATATTTTAATCACCAAAGTAATCTATACATTTTGCATTTACAGAAAAAATATGCTTATCAACATATTCGGCATCAAGATTTTACATGAATATTGAAATACCAAAGATAAAAGAATATCAATGGAGGTTAGTATAAAAAACTTTATCACATCATGTCTAACAAACATTCCATTTATTCATCATGATCTAAAAAATATTCTTAAGCATATATGTAGAATAAAAAAACCAGTTGCTCCGATCAACTTTATGGAACAAGAAAAATAGAATGTTACTAATCTATAGCATGAAACTACCACCATTAGAAAAATAATCAAAGAATTACTGAAATTAGATCTGAATGAGTTTAAGGTAAAATTAGACATTCACTTATAAAATTTCCATACACTTTAATGTAGAAAAATTGATTTTCTATTTTTTAGGAGTTAAAATTCACATGTAGAGCAAATTATTAAAAAAATGGATACATCATATAGTTGGTGGTAAAATTCATGCTGCAATTGCATAGCCACAATAAAAATTTATGTTGATAGTTTTTGGCGCAACCATGCGGCAAGAATGATCAACCTTCAGTACCATGGTATGACCATAATATTTTTTTAAATTATTTTAATATATTATCTAATAAAACAAATGAACTTCTTGGTCAAAAATGAACTCTTAACCTTATTACGTATAAAGTGAATACTATGGTTGAAGATGGTACTGATGCAACAAACTTTATCATATTTGGAAAATTCGCTTGGCAATTAATTGGAATTCCAGCATTTAATCTTGCTGCAGATAGAGGATATGATAGATTCATTCTTCCAGCTATTATCAAAAAAATTCTCGACAATATCTACATCTTCCAGATCATGTTCAGTTCACAAAATTTAAATGATGGCAGATTTACCTATAAAGTAATACAAATCTTTAAAGAAGACGAATCTGAACTGGCAAATTTATATGAAAGTTTTTCATCTAGACCTCCATCTCAAATTCTGAAGAATCTATTTTTACAACTCCTGAAAAATAGATCGAGCATGACCTTTTTCAGGAAACCCCAACATCAAAGAAATCACCAAGAACCATATGGTGTGATGCATTAACCATCTATTTTGTCCTGTGTTTTAAATTTTTTGAAAAAAAAAATTGATTTCACATTGATCATGTAGAAGACCATTGAAACAATCACAAGCAAAAAAGTCAAAATCCAGGTGATGTAGATTGTTCATTATTTTTAAATTATTCATTATTTAGCTATTAATATAATCTCTATATTTGTTTGATCACTAAGTTCTTTTAGATGAATTAGACACTAACAAAAATTTTTCCCTTCTTTTCCTCATCTCAAGCAAATGGTCTACCACTGATGAGAATTGACAATATATTCTAAGACCTCTTCTCTATTTTGCTTAAAACTCACCGTGTAGCACCAGTCATACACTACTGTATCACTATAATCATACCCTTATTCTCTTTTTTAAGAATCTTGAACGTCCTACCTTTATTGAACAAGACTCTCTTGGCTTACCTCTTTACTATATTTAAGGAAGAAAGGAGAAAAATATATCAGCCAAAAATGGGATTGATTTTATCAATTTATGCAATTCTTGCCATTGAGTCTTTGGATTCTTCCTCATCAAAGAATCTCTTGCACATAGTGCATGTATAATCATAAACAACTCCCACTGATTTAGGCCATGGATTTAATAGAATGGTCAACAATTACCAATGAGTGAAATCAAATAAAAATCATCCATTTGTTATTTATCCCATTTAGGATTAGATGATGCCAATTAAAAATCAATTACTAACTTCACAAATTGATGTTTTTCATTTCTTATGAGGACTCCATCGGAAGTCATATTTGATATTGTGAATATAGCATATATAAATGTTCAATTATAGATGTAGACATTTTGTAGGATGGGCATGGGCCAGGTCAATGGAAACTAACTTGAAATAAAATAGACCGACCCCTCCCCGTGCCCCGAGCCCCCGACTCGCCTCTTTGAGCTGTCGGACTGCCTCCCCGAGCCATCGGACAGTCGCCTCGCCTCCCCCCTTCGGATGCCTAGCCATTTCCATCAACCTCATCGTTCACTGCCTCACCACACCACCTCACCATGCCACCTCACTGTGCAGCCCGTGCCCATCAAAGTCACTGGTCACCTCCTCGCTGTGCCCAGTAACTTTGCCACCTTGTCATGCTCATCCATTGGCTGCCTAAGATGGATCACCACCATTCCACCACTCAGCACCATCAACATCCCACCCTTTCCGCCCCAATCACCTCACTGTTGATCAACCACTGCCGATCGCCTCACCGTCACTCTCTTTCCCTCAGACAGCCACTGTTACTCACCATTGTTAGCCACCATTGGCTACTTTGCCTACTGTGATAGTGCCACCAAGAGCCACTACCCCTCCTCCCACTCGATAGATCTAAACATGCTTGCATTGTAGATTTGTAGTTTTGATTGATGTATTGTACATCGGCTTCTTTAGTTTATATCTAGTATTTTTTTTTTTGATTAACTTTCAACTCTCAGCAAAATAATTTGATGCCAATGCTTGCAGAGACTCACCAAATAGTTATATGACTCATATCTAAACCTATGTGTTCTATGAATTTTTTCTGACAATTTGCTAAGTTGCTAATGTTCTATCAGTTTGTTAATGTAAAGTTGTAGACCATAACAACATATATATCCCTGTATTGATTTTTGCTTTTATGCCTATCTAATAAATGAATGTGCTTGTACTTGTGTATATCCATGATTTTAAAATATGTATTCCAGAATTGTTTGTGCCTATTTATATTAATCCATGCTTGTATTTTGTGAATTATCTTTATTTTTCAGAGTTGGTTGAATCGTGAGAAGGAACAGGTTGACTCCTCTCAACTTTATTAATTATAAAGTTTATGTGTTGGTCCATCAATATTTGTTGGTCATTATTAGTTGATTTGTGTTGGATATGCTATTTAGTATGTGAATATTCTCTTATGTGTTCTGACTAGAATCTTGAGATTTGCCATTTTTATGAACCAGAAAAAATATCAATTTAAGCATTATGAAGGTTGCCCTAGCACTCCAAACATCTGTCATGTAGTAGTTAAGTTAAATTTCCAAAAATTAGTTGTACATTGCCTCAAATGCATTGCTAGTGGCAAAAGACTTTAATTTATATGCCCAGAATATTCAGAAAACCCTGATCTTAAGGTTCTGGTGTTTGCTAGTGTCAACAAGTTTGTGATGAAGTTCAGCTCAATAGAATTGCTCAACAGCTCTTTGAATGTACTAGGAATTCAATCTTTGATGATAGTTTCAAGGTTTATTTTTCTCTTTTGCAATCTTTCATGCAAATTAACAGAAGGAATTTTGCAGAAGACACCTGAAATAATGTGTGGTAATGGATCATATGAAGAGTAGCTATTGTTTGCTTTGACTTATATTTTCCACTCCTAACAATAATAGGAGGGTTCAATTGATGTTCTTGGTTTGCAAGTTGAGACTGCAGGATGCTTCAAATTTCTTCACAAGTACTGCTTTGTGCTTTTGCTTCCCTTTTTTTGCCATTCTATCGTAGTGCCCAGTAGTTTGTATGGATTTTTTTTTTTGATTTCTTCTTTCCATATTTCTAAACTATGTACCTGAATAACAGCTATTGGCATTTAAGGTCACTTCAGTGGGTGCAAGGTCGAATTTCCATTGATGCTGCTCGGTAGACCATGGAATCCCTTATATAGGTATTTGAATTTTGTTATATGTGTGAATGATTTTGGCTTCATTATTAGTCTCTGAGCAATGTGATTGCTTTGTTTGGTTTGGTCTACTTATTTACTTGTTTGCCTTTGTTCTTTTATGTAATTTGTCGAGCACCTTAGATTCCACCTATTTATCTGATTCATAAAAGCTAATTTATCATTTGATCAAACGCTTTTCTATTCAATGAGATATAGATTCCACCAATTTATCTGTCCCACAGCCCACCTCCCTCCTTCGGAGCCCTAGCCATTGGAGCGCCGCACCGTCGGACTGCACCATCAGACTTGCACCGCCATTGCACTGTGAGTATTAGCGATGGCAATGGAGCCATCGCCATCACCATACCCCATTTCCATCTTTTTAAATTTTAAATATTTAAAATTATATTTATTTGATTATTTTAAATTAATAATATTTGAATTTAAATATTATTAATTTAAATATTAATAATATTTAAATTAATAATATTATTAATCTAAATAATATTATTAATAATATCATTATAATTAATAATATTATTTAAATTAATATTATTCTAGGGAGGTGGAACCACTGCGGGAGCCTCTCTAGCGAGAGTAGCCCTACTGCCTTCAATGGCAAAGGTTCAAGGTCGGATCACCATCGGACCAACTCTAGTCTGCTCATCTACTCTGACGGTAGTCGGAGTAACTCGATAATTGAATTTTAGGTCCTAGGCTTGGTCTGAAGTCTGAAAAAACTTTTTAGGTCAGACTCAAGAAGGCCAACATAATACCTTTAAAGTTTACAGTGAAATTAAATAAGTTTAGTGTGAATGAAGAAATGAAATTGCAAACAGTTGAAAACATATCTTAGTTCCCCAGCTCATGTGTGCCACCATCTCCACCAGCATCCCTGCACCACTTTCATGTCACCACTGTCAGCTTGTGGGATTTCCTACACTGCATCCCCTCCCGATTCCCCAACTCACACCCTCCCTATCTCCTCCTCTTCTTTGAATGCCTCGTTCTCCTCCTTTATTGATAAGGCAAGATAGCTTTGGAAGGACTGTTGTTCTGCAGACATCCAGCATGTGGCCATCGTTAGATGGAAAGGAGAAGAAGATAATGCGGGAGGGATTTTTTTTCCCCAGGTTGGCTTCTAAATTTTTTTCTCCTCCTCTTCTTCTTTGCTTCCCTTTCTCCTTCATCATTCTTTATTTTCTTTCCTTTTAACTTTCAACAAATTGGGACTTGGAAACTCTCTAATGCTATCTTCTAGACCTTGAAGGAAAATTTTTTGTTGCCATACCATGCTACTTTGCCAACTAAAATTTCTCTAGTGCTAGTAAGTTTACCCATTTCTCTTAAATCATTTGACCTTTTTTTTTCTTTTTTCAATCATCTAAATCATCTAACATTCTTTATGATATCTTGATACTCTCAAGTTCAGACAATGTGGGGTCACCAGTGACCCCACAGTCACATGGAGCAGTTCCCGACTCTCAGAGCAAGTAAGTCTATTAATAATTTTTTTATTTATTTTAAATATTTATATTTAGAAGCTTCACATATTTAGACTTGAATCCAGAAAGGAGATCTGGGGGGTAAAAGTTTAATCTAACCATTCAATCAGTGAGCCAAAATTGTTTATAGCTCCATATTATCAAATGGAATATGTAGGAACAATCTATTCGAGAATCGAAGTAGTATATCAAAATATATATCTTCATATTGATATATACTTTCGCATTAAAATTTATTAATAATATTTTATTTTTTTTATTACAAAATGCTTGGACATCCGGCTCTCATTTATTAGCTATTGGAGAGGACGTACAGGAGCAGGAGGAGGATGAGGAGGATGATGGTAGGGGTTCGAGGCCGAGACACCGTCGGACTGGCTCTGGCCCGACGGTGCGAGAATTAGATATTATAGTCCACATGTGTGCTACACTAATGTATTTAATGATTCTATAGCCTTAATCGACAGGCTTGGATAATCTTCAAAAATTTTATTGTGATGGGGATAAATCATTGCAATTGTTGGTCTTCAATACGATAAACTCTAATACTTTAGATATTCTCTTTTATATTATTTTATCCTTTGTTATCTAATATGACATTCTTTATAATATCTTGATACTCTTAGGTTCAGATGACGTGGGGTCACCAATGACCCCACAGTCACATGAAGTAGAGCCCGACTCTCAGAGCAGGCAAGTCTATTAATAATTTTTTTTACTTATTTTAAATGTTCATATTTAGAAACTTCATATGTTTAGGTTTGAGTCTGAAAAAAAAAAATAGGAGATAAAAATTCAATCTAACCATGTAATCGATGGGCCAAAAGCATCTATAGCTCTGTATCATCGAATAAAATATATAAAAATAATTTGTTCAAGAATCGAAGTAGTATATCAAAATATACACCTCCATATCAACATATATGCTTTCATATTAAAATTTATTAATAATATTTTATTTTTTTATTATCAGATGCTGAGATATCCAGCTTTCATCCACTAACTATTAGAGAGGATGTACAGGAGCAGGAGGAGGAGGAGGAGGATGATGAGGAGGATCTTATATAATTTTTTTAATAGTTATATAATTTTGATAGTTGTAAAGTAGTATAAATTTATAAAATTATATAATTTATATTTTTAATATAATTAATTTTATTTTTTTATTATGATTATGTTAAATAATTATTATTTTATTTATAATAAATTTTAAAAAAATATTATTACTTATTAATATGATTAAAATATATTTTAAATATTTAATTATAAAATTTTTTAAAAAAATAAAAATTATTAATTAGCGATGACAGTAGTAATGACAAAGGCCATCGCTAATAGTTTTTTGATACTTTAGTTAAGAAAAAAATTAAAATCATTAGCAACAGCTTTTATCCCTAATACCGTCACTGATTATCGTTATTAGCAACGATAAATTTTCTATCACTAATAATAGTAATTAGAGATGAGATTATTTTCATCAAATTTTTAGTGATGGTGTTCTATCATTAATACTATTAGCAGTGGCAAACTGACTATTAGCGACAGTGATTAGCCATCGCTAAAAGTCAGTTTTTTTATAGTATTTATAGTTTACATGGTATCAGAGCCCATGCTATCTGCTTAATTTTTTTCTCTAGTACAAGTTATCATCTACTTAAAGAACAGTGTACTTAATTTTCTCCCTATCACATCTTTGAAGCTCTATCAAGATACTATTCTTTTTCATTCCTCAAGATCTGACTAGCTCCACCAAGTCACTTATTTATACCAAGATGGACAAAATAGAATTATCTCAACCAATTCAAGCTCTTTTGAATGATTCAAACTATAATATTTGGGCTCAAAGTATGCATAGTTTTCTTATTGGATGCAAACTTTGGCATATTCTCACTAGACATGTTACAAAGCCTATGCAAGAGGATCGAGAGTTAGAAGTAAAATTCATGACCAACTTCTGATTGGGAAAGTAAGAATCATTATATTATCACCTACATTCGCAACACATCAGTACCCTTGAAACATATTTAGTTTGATCAGTTTAAGATTGCCAAAGAAATATGAGATTTTTTGGCGAATAGATACATTACAACTGGCTTCGCTCACCAGTACCAGCTTTGGAGTGCACCCTGCATCATATAAAGCAAAAATCAAACCATCCTATCTCTTGAGAAGAATGCCTCGAGATTTTATCCATAATAAGTCCAAAATGAGGTCCAAGATGAAGAATAAAATCCAATGAGCCTAAGAATAGTCCAAACAGAGTCTAGATGGAGGAGATACGCACAAGGAAGCAGACCAAGAGTAGCTAGTATGGTCCATCGGAGAGGCCCATGGGCCGACACAGGCTAGTGGGGGCACGGAACAGGCCCCGTAGCATGCTAGCACTGGGCCAGCCCAAGCCCGCTAGCATGGCCGTGCATGGGCCGACTATGGACCTGACCCAATGAGCATATGCGGGGCACGGTGTACTGCGATCCATAGGGCTGGCACAGTCCATGGAAGGCCATGTGGACCAGGCACCCATTTCTCTCCAATTTTGTGTAGTGCACGATGGATCAAAGATATTTTGGGTAGTTTCTCACATTCTACCATGGTCCATGAGCACAGTTTGGTGTGGGAGCATGATCTGACGGCGGCTGGTGCTTACGAGTGTGATTTGCCAGTTGTGGACGTTACGGACGTGATCAAAGGTGGGTTTTTTATGCGAATCTGGATACTAAATCATGTTAGGACTCCTGTGAATGGCCTGTTATGCATTTTGGATGAGGATTTTCTACTTATTTATAGAGCAGAGTCCAATAGGCTTAGAGAGGTATCGCTAGAGGTCTTAGAGGGTGGTCGTCATAAAGAGAGGTCCTGGAGGGCTATGAGAGGCAGAGGTCTTCTTTGGGTCTTGTAAGAGCTCTAGTGAGGGTAGCTTCTAGTTGAGAAAAATTTGTATATCAGAGTTGAGAGTGTGAGGATCTCTTTTTGTACTTGTTCTTTTCTCATAGTAAAGCTTTGCATGCTCCGTGTAGTCGAGCCTTTTGACTGATCTACGTATTTGATTATTTTTTTATTTTAATTTTTTTTATAATAATTGATACCGAATCTTATCCAACAAGTGGTATCAGAGCCAAATGGTACCAACATCAGATTGTTTGATGGTGTTGATCGAGATTAAGGATGGAGAAGACAAGCACAATCAAGGTGGAGATCAATCGATTCAATGAGAAGAGCAATTTTTTCTTATGACAAGTAAGGGTGAAGGATGTGCTCATCAAACATAGGTTGGTCGATGCTCTCTTATACGAGAAGAAGTTGGCCACAATGAAGGAGATGATCTGAGAATGGTTATAGATACAGACGATGAGTACCATCCCTCTGTACCTGATAGATAAGAAGGTGATTCATGTACTTGATGAGACTTTTTCGATGGTGCTGTGATCGAAGCTCGAGATATTATATATGATGAAGTCTCTAACCAACGTTCTCTTCCTCTGGAGATAGTTCTACTAACTACGGATAGACGAAGGATAAAGTGTGCAAGACCATCTCATCCACTTTCAAAAGATTCTCATCGATCTTCTAAGTATAGATGAGAAGGTTGAGGAGAATATCAAAGTATTGGTCTTACTAGCATCGCTTTTTCTTTCGTATGAGTCCTTAATAATTGCTCTTCTAGTAGGAAAGAGCACCAATAAGATAGATTAGATCACCGCAGTGATTCTCCAGAATAAGATTTTTAAGAGGGAGAACCCAGCTTCGAGCTCAAGTGACGGTAGCTCAGCCTTGATGGTTTTTGGAGGAGTAGGTGGTAGCAGACGGAGCAGTAGAAGATCGTAGGGAGGATGATCTAAGTCCAAGATGAGAGATCCTAGCAAGATCAGATACTATCGGTGTAATGAGTTAGGGTATCGTGTCAGAGATTGCCCTCAACTCAGAGATCGGACAAGGGCTACTACAGCAATGGCTAGTAATGAGTCAGACGATGATGTCCTATTGATATTTGATGAGATATCTACTTCTTTCTAGCAGTGAATTTTAGATTCTACATGCATCTATCATGTATGTTGTAGAGAGGAGCTGTTTGACTCCTTGAAAAGCAGTGAGGGCACTGTTCACTTGCTGGATGGATTAAGCTGTGCGATTAGGGGCATTGGGATGGTCAGCTGAAGGATACATGATGTAATGAGAAGATTGAGGGAGGTCTGATATATATCCAATTTCAGATGAAATCTTATCCTACTGAGTAGATTGGATTCAAACGGCTATAGGTGGATAGCTAGTGATGGAATTCTGAAGGTCATTCATGGCGATAAGGTGATATTAGAGGGAAAGAAGATCAAAGGAGGATATTACAACCTCATAGGAAGCCCCATGCAAGGTGAAACTTTAGGAGCCAGGAGAAGCTCAGTGCAAGGTGGAGCTCTAGGTAAAGGTGGATCGGGCATAAGACGGGAGACTCAGAAGAATGAGAGACGATATTGTAGAGAGAAGTTCCTATTACCACAAGAGAATATCTCGAGCAGGTCTTTTGTTAGAGTGGATATAGCCTATGCCGAAGATGGGATCGAGCAGCCTGGCTCAACTCTCATGTTTGTCCATCCATGAGACAGCAGGCATGCCCTAGGGCACGGGGGTGAGACAGAGCACAATCTCTCAGAGATAGGTGGAGGCCAAACATCGAGTTGAGGTGAAGATTGTTGAAAAAAATATTTTGAGATTTGATCCATAATAAGTCCAAAATAAGGTCTACAATGAAGAATGAAATCCAACGAATCCAAGAATAGAATCCAAATAGAGTCCAAATGGAGGAGATACATACGAGGAAGAAGGTCGGAAGCAGTTGGTACGACCCACGGGCCATCGGAGGGGCTCACAAGCTGGCACAGGCCAGTGGGTGTTGGATTTCGATGGTGCAGTGGAAGAGTTGGGTGTTTAAAAGTTTCATTCAAAAAATTCTAGCGCATCGAAACTCTATAACCCAGAATCCTTTGACTATAACAATCAAAGCATAATATAACAAGAAGTAATAGGAAGCATACCTATTTAATTCTGATGTGGTGATGATCAATTTTTATAAGGCATCCAAGTATCTGCCCTCTAACAGTAATCCACATGGAAGTTGTGCTAAGAACAATGCTCCTCCTTCACTTTGCTTCAAGAGTTCTAGCTCCTAGAACTCGACTAGCCACCAGTTGATCAGATCCTCCTCTAGATCTGAGTTTGGACCTCTCAGAATCTCTCACTGGATCTAATCATCTTCTTCTAGACCTCTTAAACCCTTAGAGCTATTAGAAATAGGCTTGTCTTAAAAGAACAAGGCTTTATCCTAAACCCTAGAGTTGTAAGAGAGGGAAAGAGGGAGTGGATAAGGCATGTAAGAATGGAATGATCAACTCAATCTGCCATCCCCTATTTATAAAACTAGAGGGGGTGCCAAATGAGAAGACATACCTATTTTGGAAAGGTATATCACAACCATGTATCACTTATCTAAGAGTCTTCAAGTAGAAGGACTTCTCAGATTGTGATACATCAATTAATCACTTCTCAAGCACGTGTGCCCAGAAAGAGGTGCGATTGGCATCTCTTTTGCTTCAAGATTTGCATGAAACTTTTCCATGTATTATTTGGATTCAAATAGGAAGGTAGTCAGCAAGGGACACCTCATTTGAAAAGGTATTCAAATGATAGAAGGACTCTCCAACGTGAAGAATCGCGCGAGTCCCTCTCACATTCGCATGCGCATGCCTCATAAAGGGCATCATAAGGAATGCTCCATTCATCTAATAAATTTTCATATTTATCTTATGGAATCAGCATTTAAATCTAAACCTTATCAAAAAAAATATCAAATAATAGTGTCGCCTAAGACTCCTTAAAATAGAAGGAGTCTCACATCTCTACGTGCGACCAAGGAACACCTCATGCATGCGCCTTACTTCCAGATGAATTCCATGCCAATTTCAAAAGATTTTGCACAATTTAAAAAGTGTGCTAAAGAGAATAGATCTGATCTTATTACTATATAAGTTAAAGACCCAAAGCAGAAGAACTTTTGGTCCTTCTGCACGCCAAAAGGAGAGGTGCGTGCGCTCCATTTAATTTTATGCCAAGAGTCCTTAACAAAAATGATTCTTAGTTTTTGGAGTTAAGATGAGTTGAGGCACCCCTCTTTGGGCTACCTCTAGATGGCTCAACCTAGTCCAAATGTTTACCAAATTAGATTAGCCAAATTATAAGGATTGAGACCAAAATTAATCTCCCAAGAAGCTAGGCGTTCCACACGTGCTAGCATGCTTATCGAAGACCATGATTGGATCCAAAATTTCAATCAATCTTATCAAAAGATTTCTTGACTAATTTTTTTATATGTGTGACCCATTGGATTCCACATCTAGCTAGTAGTAGGTCTGGATGTAAGTTGACATAATTTGATTAGACTCCTTCTAATCAATCAAGGTCCAAAATGAAATAACCTGAGATTAGCAGTTAAAACCCTTTCTAATTGACGATCGAATTAAACTCTTTAATTCGATCAAATCTATAAGTCAAGATTGATGTTTAGTAGCATATCATGACTAATCAGAAGATATAAAATTTGATAAAAATATCAAATATATCCTTCAGTGGTAAGTTATCGTGCAATTCAATCCCTTGATTATCTTTGCATCTCGAATATATTCATGAGTATGAAATTATGTCAAACTCAATCACATATTTATATTGATTCTCCATCAACCAATGATAACTCTAATGATGAAGTATTAAAAACTCTTTCTAATCTTTATCCTGCTCTTGGCTAAGAGATTTTTTTCAAATCATCTAGAGATGCGAATACATAGGATGCTATCTCCTTTTACGAGGAGTGATCAATTCCATGTTAACCGACTCACAACCTTCATACACATTTCATCATATCCAAAACATCCCGTACATAGCTTAATACCATGCTTGGGTATGAACCAAAATATAGATTCATATGCACAAAATTTTATAGTGGTCTCAGGTCTAAGGATCACTTGCACAACTTTCACTTGGAGAACCATCTTTTGACATGCAAGTAAGGCTTTTATAAGATATTCTCTATCGATGAGTCAATTCAGTGAACTCATTCTTTAATGAGTACCCATATTTTTGTATTAGTCGTTAGGTTCTGGTGACATAGTGAAATATAAATTTCAAAAATTTTTATATGTATTCAATGATTGAAAATAAGTTTAACAATTAAACAAGATTACCGAAACACAAAATCTTAGGAACACCTTGATGATTACAATCAAACAATATAATCATATATAACAAGAAGAGATCCGAAGTCATATACTCATATGAAGATGATGATTTGGTAATCATGAGATCTCCACAAGACTTCAAAATAGAAGTCCTCTAATGGTGATCCACATAGGACTGATCAAGGCTCTTCTCAATTCGACGTAGTGCTGCAGCCTTCTTCGCAAGTTCGCACCTCTACTAAGAACGGATTGCACCACTGCTTGTATGCCTTCGAGATCTCTACTAAGATCACTTTAGAAATTATTTTTCAAATGATCTCACCATACAAAAATCAGATTAAATGTTCAACACTTGAACAATCTGATTTTAGGACAAGCATCACATGCTTTCCTTTTTCTTTTCCCTTCCTTTCCATTTTTCTTTCCCTTTTCTTATCTTTTTCTTTTCAGATTTTTTCTATCTCTTCCTCACATGATCCCACACCTAAAGCCCTCTTGGATTGATATCTTATCCCATATGGGGCACCCCTTATATAAGGTATGAAGGGGCGCCACAAAATTTCCAAGGGGCGCCAACTCTTGGCATCCCTTATCCCTTACACGCTATAAATTAATTTTTGCATAGAAACCAAAAGAGCAAGGCATGGAATAAGAAGAGGTTAACAAGCAAAAGGACTCCTCCTCTGCATACAAAAATCAAGACACCATCTTATGGTGCGTGGGATAATGGAATAGGCGAGAATTCAAGAGTCCAATATGAAATGGACTCTTCCTTTTCATCGCACAACATTATGTAGCATCCCAAATAAATTTTCGCATGTGAGTTCCTTTCCAGAGAAGGACTCTTCCTTCTCTTCCATGCCCACATATCTCATGTGCCATCTGATGGCACAAAAAATCAAGAGATGTGTGGAATATGGTAAGAAAATTAAGAGGAGTATGAAAGAAGGACTCCTCTTCTTTAATTTCACAATTAAATGGGGCGTGACTTAATTTTGTGTGTGGTTTTGGCATGGAGGAGGTTGATTTTGATACAGAACACTTTCATAAAAATTAAATAAGCCATCTAATAATTAGATGGTTCAAACCTAATCATATTAGGTCAAGGCAACAAGCATAGGTTTAGCACAAACACCTTTGCACTGAACCAAATTGAGAACTTGGGTTAATTCATGCGCTAGCAATTCAATTAACCCATTAGATTTACAATAAATCCAAATAGATTGGACTAAGATCAAATTTTTATTGTATGTGACTCATTGGATTTCAAATCTAGCCAACAGTGGATCCAAACTCTCGATATAACCCTAATTCGATTAGATTAGGTCGGCTTAAGAGTCCCAATCAAATAAGACTCTTTCTAATTAATTTTTAAATTAAACTTTTTTAATTCTGATGAGTCTACAAGTCAAAATTGACATCTAGCAATGTGTTATGACGACCCAAAAGATTTGAAATTTGATAGAAATGCCAAGATTATCCTACCATGATGAGTTACTGTGCAATTCAATCCTTCGATCACACAACATCCCAGACAGATCATGGGCATAGAGTCATGTCAAGCTCAAACACCTATCCATATATATCTTGATCCAATGATGATGACTCGATTGATAAACTAGTAGAAATCTTTTTTACCATTCATCCCTGCTCTGGCCAGAGACTCTCAGAGTCATCATCCTATAAGATCACATAGAATGTTCTCTCCTCCTACAAGGAGTGATCGATTCCTTATTGACCACTCATAACCTCCATGCATACTTCACCATACCCAGAATATCCTACATACAACTCAAAGTGGTATGCTAGGGAATAAATCAAAGTAAGGATCTATATACACAAGGTACCATAGTGATCTCAGATCAAAAGATCACATGCACCACTTCCACTGGAGAACCATCTGTCGATATGCTGTAAGGCTCCATCAGATGTTCTTCCTACGGGTCAATTCAGTGAACTCATTTTCTAATGAGCACCTACATCTTTGTATTAGTGTCACCATACAAGTGATTATGGATCAACCACCCTCTCCATCGAGCATACATAGGATGTACCAATTTTACTGATATCATCGATCTCTAACTCAATGATCCAATAACTAAAAATATTTTAGATTAGAACTATCAAGATTTTAGATCTCACTGACATGATCTCATCATGGTCCTAAAATTATTACTTTAATCTATGGGGTTTATCATAATCATAACAAATATGATGCAGCAAATGATAAAACACAATATCTTAAGAATAAAATAACTAATATCATGCAAATGAGTAGAAATATATCATAGAAAAGTCCCTTCGCATCATCATATGATTGACTTGTAGAGCACTATTCTTTCAATCTTTCACTTGCACTAAAGCCAATCGCTCCTTACCTGATGCCCATGCAATCAAGGTGGCGATCAAACTGCTGCTGTATTAAGGCTTAGTGAACTGATCCATTATGCTGTCCTTTATATGAACTCATTTTATGATCCAATTATAAATGAGGTGAAAGTGTCATAGGATGTGCATGGGTACCTAATGAGATCACACCCAACTCAGTAATGAATGCTTTCATCAGATGACTTTCCTTAGCTATCTTTACTAACAGCATTTAACTGAGTCAAACACAGTTTGATGTTTGAAACTTTTTCAATTCACTGCTCTTCTAGTACTTCTCAAGTATTTTGAGAATATTTTTTATAGTTTTCAAAAGATCCTATCATAGATCTGTCTGAAATCAATTATTATGCAGAAGGCATAAATCACATCAGGTTTGGTACATTGAATATATGTGGTTAAGTAAACTCTTTTACATCCATTCATGTTGAACTCCTTCAACATAAAATCCATGTACCTAGACTGGGATAAGCCTAACATCCACTTATATCTAACACTATAGATGCCAAGTAAATTAAATGCTACACCCAAGTTTTTTCCATGAAAACTTTTATGATAAGCATGTCATTGACCGAGTGCAATATCGGGACTAGCTTCCCAATATACCGTATGTTATTCACATACAAATACCAAAAAGTTAGTGGGACTTCCACTTATCTTCTTGCACACACATAGTTTATCCATATTTGATAAAATCAAATATTTTGACTGTCTCAAAAAATGAAAGTACCAACTCCTCAATGCTTGCTTTAATCCATAAATAGATTTGCCCTTTCACTAAAGATAAACTCTCTAGACGATGTATGGCAATAGCAAAAAAATTCGGATTGACATTCCTATTAGCAGCCTGTTGGGTCATACCCATAGGTGCTTCAACCATAGTCCATACTTGGTTGATGTACAGAGAGTTCATTTCGGATTTCATATATCTGTCAGAGTCTCTACTCATGACTATCTCCGAATAGGTCAAGAAAATATCATTCACAATAATGTATGGTGTACAGTTATCCACAATGATAAATTCATATTTTGAGTGGTACATTACATACTCAGATTGACCTTCGGTGAGGAGGTATGTGTCATGGTTGTGCCTCATCAATGGGCAAATTTGGTCGAGGATCAACTTGTGGATACTCCACAAGTTATGATAGGATAGTTTATAGGTCTTGAACTTCTCATGTTCAATTATCCTCCCATTGACCTCTCCTTAATTTTTTTTTTCAAAACAAGATGGCATACCTACTGACAAAAATCTTTAGTCCAGTAGGGTGGTAGAAATAGTATCACATACTATTCTTAGGATAACCTATAAACTTATATAAATCTGATCTAGCATAAAACTTATGTATATCAACACTTTTCACATAAGCTGAGCAACTTGCCTCTTTCCATATCTTATATGAAGTGCTAGTAATAGATTTTGATGGTATTTAATTCAAAACACATGCAGCAATTTCTAGGGCATATCCCTAGAATGAGATAAGAAGTCTGTGAAGCAATTTAAGGAACACACCATATCTCATATGGGATATTCATCTCTGGGTCGAGATATTATTAGCATTTGAACATCTATATGTACAAGGCCTCATAATTTGCTCGCACCTTTTCCCATATCCAGTAAATAAGATCTTGGTCATTTTTATCCATGAGACAAGATTTACAAGTTCTATATAATTCAAAATTATACAGACAAAGAACTCTTCTTTGTATTACTTGTTTATCTTTGACTTACAAAAATGGCCAAGTTGGTAATGTCAGAGATATATGACCATCACATATTCTTTTCTTATTCTCATTAACATGAAGAACAACATCATTGAGTGACAGAAATATGAGACCACTGTCATAAAACCATAGCCTTAAAATTTATCAGAAGGAGAGTAACTTTTACTCTTTATATTAATTTCAAAATCATGCTATAATAATAAAAGAATTGAAATAATATTTTTGATAAATTTAGGTATATAACAATGGTCTACTAGTTTCTAAATCTTTCTAGAAGGTTACATAAATAAATAGATTCCTACAGCCTTAGCATGAATAGACTATCCATCAGTGCCAAAAAGCATGTAGTCACCTTTCTTTAGCTTTATCGGTCCAGCAATGCTTTACATAAGTAGAATCTATATAAGGTATCTCATATTCAAAATTCTAAAACTGAAACACTCAATGATATATTAGTTTGTATCACATACAAATTATTAGCAGATGCAATTTTTTGCATTCTGTTACTGCTTCATACTTGCAAGACAACTCTTGCAACTTATCTCTAATACTCATCATTACTGTAATAAAAATTGATACCCTTGGTGAAGATAATCTTTACCTTTCTTCTCCTGAGAGATACTAAAGAAGAAACTTGGGGGAGTTAGCAAGATCGAATCCTGAATTAACTCACCATCCATGATATTGACTTAATTGCATGATTAAGTTAATCAGGATACATATGACAGTCATACTATCACCCCACCATATCTCATATGTGATTTTTTTTTCTTTATGGTATCATCTTCGATCAAATCAAAATTAGAAGAATAGGAGACTATGTCCTATATGAGAACTATTCTTAGGTTCCTTAATCAGTTTATGAAGTTCGATCAATTTAAAAATATCAAACATTCTATGCAGTGATAGTGAAGAAGTAAATAAATATATAAGAACATAAAAAGACTACTCATGATGACATGCACAATTTAGATGAAATTTTTATCTAAATGTGTCTCCCACTATTTTAATGAATTTTATAGCCCTCAAGTATGAAAATCGAGAAAACCTATCATCAAGTTCTTTAGTGAGGTTGAGATCCCAATTTCTCATAAAAAAATCTTGTGGATAGCATAACAAGCTCCTATGAGTTTAAAGGTTGGTAACTCTTTACCAATTGCATCTCATGCAACTCTCAACATAACTTTTGTCTCTAAAATACTTATAGCCTTATGGATAGCACAATAAATTATAGTATTTTAGTTAAGTCATATCCTTCAATCTTATATGATCATATCTGAATAATACTACCCTTGTGGATAGCGTAATAAGACAGTACTACCAAAATATGCCATAAGCATCACTTAGTCAATATCATATCAATCCCTATAGCAAATTTTGTAGATAGCACAACAAACTCACTACAGTTTTTGACATACTCTATTGACTTAGTATGAGCTACCATTAGCTTCATTATGTACTAAGACAGTATCAAATTAGTCTCCACAGTAAGTCTTGTAGATAGCACAACAAGCCTACTATAGTTCTTGACATACTACTAGCTTAGCATGAAAGAAAGCATGGATAGTGTTCTTAACACTTCGTCATCATGACTTAATATTATTTAAATGAGGGACTTGAGTCTCATGCACATCCAAAATATATATATAAAAATGTATCATATCCAATTTTAATTCTAACTACCAGCATGTAAGAGCATATAAAGAAAATCTAATGTTTATGGACTTTTGAAAACTCATCCAAGCCACAGGATGGTTTATGGGTCTAACTCTAGGTACATTCTGGATTGAACCATCTCATAGTCAATCTTAATGTGCCTCTGCTCTCCAAATACCTGGTAGTCAAGTCTTCATCTTCATGAAGACTACCATGAATGCTCGATCTTTATCTGAAAATAAAAAAAAAAAATTTATCTATTTTCAAATAATTTTTTTTCATAATTTTATATCAATATATAAAAATCTCAATCAACAGTTAAAACATACAAAAGAAGAATATGGCTGATAATACAATGCATCAAAGGCACCCAGCCCCTATTGTAACTCTTGCAGATGCATTTATATAATCAACCAACATGGAAGCATTCATACATATATCCATTACATGGATGTACCATAGTCCATAACCACTCAACATATATTTTATAATAATTATAAAATATGATAATTAACTTCTCATGTTATCTTAATTGTGATATCATTCATAAATATATCAATGGAGATGTTTAAATAGTCGGACATAAAGTCCATCTAGGATTTTTAATTCGGGTTTAATATTTGACCCAATTTTAATTTTAAATCAACCATTTATTATCATTTTGAGTTATGTTGACCAATTCTTAGGTTAATCCTAATCCAATTAGGTTAGCATAGATTCGGTCAACCATGACTCAAATCCTAATCAAATTAGATAAATGACAATTTGATCAACCTAAATTAAACATAACTTTAAATCAAATTAGAATTATGAATTTGATTAAATCTATAATCATAAATTCTAATCATATTAGACCAATAAATTATAGTTAAACAAATCCATCGGCAAAAATTTTAATCCATGTCTGATGCATCCTTTCTATGATCAAATTTTTTCGGCTCCACACATATTTTGGATAACTACCAAAATGAAAGACCCACAATGGTGAGTGCCCAATAACATGGTGGTTGGCCCTTGGATCTTAGGTGAATGCATCAAATGCAAGAACCCTAAGTTTTGGTAATGTACATGTAATGTATCATTCCAAGGTTTCGTGCATCACATGCACTGGATTTATAATTTCATCGAAAATTGGATCATGGGATCTAACTTAAACTTGTCTCACAAGTCTAAAGATCATAGAATTTCATATCCAAGTTCGATCATGGATTGATAATATTTTATTATTAATAAAAAATACATCATAAACATCAACTAAATATGAATCAGAAAATCTGATTCTGACATAGTTTGAATAGGATCTAATCCATATCATAATAATAATATGATATTTGATTGAATCAATCAAGGATAGCTCTAATACTACTGTTGAATTTTGATGATGTAGTGAAATATAAATTTTAAAAATTTTTATATGGATTCAATAATTAAAAATAAGTTTAATAATTAAACAAGACTATCGAAATACAAAATCCTAGGAACACCTTGATAATTCCAATCAAACAATATAAACATATATAACAAGAAGAGATCAGAAGCCATATACCAATATGAAGATGATGATCTGGTAATCATGAGATCTTCACAAGACTCCAAGGTAGAAGCCCTCCAATGGTGATCCACACGGGACTGATCAGGGCCCTTCCCAATTCAACATAGTGCTGTAGCCTTCTTCGCAAGTTTGCTGCCGATCATCCTTTGCAAGAATGGATTGCACTATTACTTGTATGCCTTCGAGACCTCCACTAAGACCATTTTAAGAACCATTTCTCAAATGATCTCACCACATAAAAATCAAATTAGATGTTCAACACTTGAACAATCTAATTTTAGGACAAGCATCACATGCTTTCCTTTTTCTCTTCCCTTCCTTTCCATTTTTCTTTCCCTTTTCTTATCTTTTTCTTATCAGATTTTTTCTATCTCTTTCTCACATGATTCCACATCTAAAGCCCTCTTGGATTGAGATCTTATCCCATATGGGGTGCCCCTTATATAAGGTATGAAGGGGTGCCATAAAATTTCCAAGGGGCGCCAACTCTAGGCATCCCGTATCCCTTACATGCTATAAATTAATTTTTGTGTGGAAACCAAAAGAGCAAGGCATGGAATAAGAAGAGGTTAACAAGTAGAAGGACTCCTCCTCTGCATACAAAAATCAAGACGCCATCATATGGTGCGTGGGATAATGGAATGGGTGAGAATTCAAGAGTCCAATATGAAATGGACTCTTCCTTTTCATCGCACAACATTATGTGGTGTTCCAAATAATTTTTGGCATGTGAGTTCCTTCCCAAAGAAGGACTCTTTCTTCTCCTTCATGCCCACATATCCCAAGTGCTATCTGATGGTACAAAAAACCAAAGGACGTGTGGAATATGGTAAGAAAATTAAGAGGAGTATGAAAGAAGGACTCCTCTTCTTTAACGCCAAAATTAAATGGGGCGTGACTTAATTTTGTGTGTGGTTTTGGTGTGGAGGAGATTAATTTCATATGGAACACTTTCATAAAAATCAGATAAGCCATCTAATAATTAGACGGTTCAAACTTAATCACATTAGGTCAAGGCAACAAGCATAGGTTTAGCACAAACACCTTTGCATTAAACCAAATTAGGAACTTGGGTTAATTAATGTGCTAGTAATTCAATTAATCCATTGTATTTACAATAAATCTAAATAGATTAGACCAAGATCAAATTTTTATTGTGTGTAACCCATTGGATTTCAAATCTAGCTAGCAGTGGATCTTGACTTTCGACGTAATCCTAATCTGATTAGATTAGGTCAGCTCAAAAGTCTTAATCAACTAGGACTCTTCCTAATCAATTCTTGAATTAAACTCTTTTAATTCTGATGAGTCCACAAGTCAAGATTGACATCTAGCAGCGTGTCATGTCTACTCAAAAGATTTAAAATTTGATAAAAATATTAAAATTATCCTTTCGTGGTGAGTTACCATGCAATTCAATCCTTCAATCACACAATATCTCAGACAGGCCATAGGTATGGAATCATATCAAGCCTAAATACCTATCCATATATATCTTGATCCAGTGATGATGACTCAATTGATGAACCAGTAAAAATTTTTTTTACTGTTCATCCCTGCTCTGGCTAGAGACTCTCAGAGTTATCATCTTATGAGATCACATAGGACGTTTTCTCCTTCTACAAAGAGTGATCGATTCCTTATTGACCACTCATAACCTCCATGCATATTTCATTATATCTAGAATATCACACACACATCTCAAAGTGGCATGCTAGGAAATAAATCAAAGGATCCATATACATAAAGTACCACGGTGATCTCAGATCAAAGGATCATATGCACCACTCTTACTGGAGAACCATCTGTTAATATGCTGTAAGGCTCCATCAGATGTTCTTCCTACGAGTCAGTTTAGTGAACTCATTCTCTAATGAGTATCTACATTCTTGTATTAGTGTCACCATACAAGTAATTATGAAATCAACCACTCTCTCTATCGAGCATACATAGAATGTATCAGTCTTACCGGTATCATTCATCTCCGACTCAATAATCCAATGACTGAAAATATTTTAGATTGGAGCTATCAAGATTTTAGATCTCACTGGCATGATCTCATCATAGCCCTAAAATTATTGCCTTAATCTATAAGGTTTATCATAATCATAAAAAATATGATGTAGCAAATGATAAAATACAATAACTCAAGAATAAAATAACTAATGTCATACAAATGAGTAGGAATATATCACAGAAAAGTTCTTTCACATCACCATGCGATTAGCTTGTAGGGCACCATTCTTTTATTAGTGTCCCCATACAAGTAGCTAGTGAGATCAACCACCCTCTCTATCTAGCATATATAGGATGTGCTAGTCTTTTCGAAATATTGATCTCCAACTCAATGCTCCAACAATCAGGAATATTTAAGATTAGGATTTTAAGTCTCACAGGCATGACCCATTCATGTCTCTTAAAGTAATTATTTTAATCTTTGAGATTCATCATAATCTTAAATATAGTAAGTTGTAGCTAAAATGATGAATCAATATCTCAATTCATTATCATATAAAAAAATATCATTACATGAGTTGAAAGTTTTATAAAAAAAAATCCCATCACATCACTTACGACGCTCTTCTTTCAATCTCCTACTTGCACTAAAGTCAAGTGTCTTTATATTTCAATTCCATACAATCAAGATGACAATCAAATAGCTGCTATGGTATAGCTTTAGTAAATGGGTCTGCTATATTATTCTTGCTCTAAGACAACATCTTGTTCCTCTATAATTTCTCAAATGAGCTGCTATGGTATAGCTTTAGTAAATGGGTCTGCTATATTGTTCTTGCTCTAGGATAATATCTTGTTCTTCTATAATTTTTCGAATGAGATGGAAGCTTCAGTAGATATGCTTGGGTATCTAATGAGACCTATGTTCTCAGACATTAGCAACGATCCTAGTATTATCACAACGAACTGGCCCTAGTCATTCTATCTCAGGAACCACACCCACTTCTATGATAAAATTTCTTCATCCAGACAGTTTTCGAGGTGGCTTCACTAGCAGTGATGTACTCTGGCTCAGTGATTGAGTCCGCTATTGTTTACTGCTTAAAATTTTTTCAGCTCACTACTCCAATATTTAGGATAAATTCATGCCCTAAAATTATCTTGCTATCATTGGGATCAGATTGAAAACTAAAATCTATATTTCAACTCTGATCCTCCTCTATATATAATATCTTTAGTCCTTCCTAGATACTTAAGAATATTTTTCACAACTTTCTAATGATCCTATCTTCGATCTGCCTAAAATCTACTAGCTACGCTTAGAGCATAAGCTACATTAGGTCTGGTACATAGTATGGCATACATTATTGAACTCACAACCAAAGCACAAAGGATTTCACTCATTTTCTTCCTCTGCTCTGGTGTCTTAGGACACATTTTCTTGGCGAGATGTATGTCATGACTTACAGATAGGTAACCTCTTTTACTTGCCTTCATGTTGAATCTTTTCAATATGAGATCTATGTATCGAGACTGGGACAAGTCTAGCATCCTCTTAGATCTATCTTTATAGAACTTTATATCCATTATATAGGATGCTTCACTCAAGTTCTTCATGAAAAATTTATTCGATAGCCAAGTCTTGATTGATTGTAAGATTGAGATATTATTCCTAATGAGTAGTATGTCACCAACATATAGAATCAAGAAGACAATGGCACTCCTACTTATCTTCTTATGCACATATGGTTTATCCTTATTTTTGATGAAACCAAACTCTTTGATTGTCATATCAAATCGGATGTTCCAACTCCTCAAAGCTTGCTTCAATTTATAGATAGATTTTTTCAGCTTATATACTTGATTTGCCCTCCCACTTGAGATAAATCTCTCTGGCTGAGTCATATAGACTTCTTTCTCAAAATTATCATTGAGAAAAGTGATCTTGATATTCATCTATCAGATTTCATAGTCATATTATGTAACTATCCGAATGGACTTAAACATAGCCACTAGTGAGAAGGTTTCATCATAGTCAATTTCTTATCTTTGTTTGAAATTTTTTGCCACCAACCTAGCTTTGTAGGTTTCCACTTGACCATCTGCTCTGATTTTTTTCTTGAAGATCCACTTGTACCCTATTGGTGTCACACCCTTAGGTGCATCAACCAAGATCCACACTTAGTTGGTATACATAAAGTCTATTTCGGATTTTATGGCTTCCAGCCACCTATCTGAATCTTTACTCATGATATCTTTCGAATAGGTCAATGGATCATTATCATGAATGATGTTGATCATATTGCCATTCTTAATGACAAAACCATACCTTAGAGGTGCTTGACGCACTCTATCTGACCTTCGAAGAGGAGGTATGTACTATAGATGTACCTCATCTTTGGGTACTTCTGGTTGAGGATCTTCTTGTGGTCCAACCACAGGTATTTTTGGATATGTTTGTAGGTCCTGAACTTTTTCAAGTTCAATATTCCTTCCACTGTCTCCTTCTTGGATGAATTTATTTTTCAAAAAAGTGGCATGCCTACTAATAAATATCTTTCATTCAATAGAGTGGTAGAAGTAGATCTATTAGTTTTTTTAAAATACCCTACAGACCTGCATTTGTCTGATCTAGTACTTAGCTTATGTTTGAATATATTTTTGATATAAGCAGGAAGCTCCAAATCTTAAGATGTTTAAGATTATGCTTCTTTTCCTTCCATATCTCATATGGAGTACTAGCAATAGACTTTGAAGGCATCTTGTTCTATATGTATATAGCAGTCTCTAAGGCAAATTTTTAGAATGATATTAGAAGATTTGTGAAGTACATCATGGACCGCACCATATCCATTAAAGTATGATTTTTTTTTTTACTACACCATTTAGCTGTGGTGTATAAGGAGGGGTCCATTTAGAGAGAATACCTTTAATTTTAAGGTGATCAAAAAATTTACTGGATAAGTATTCTCCTCCTTGATTAGATCGAAGAACTTTGATACTTTTTTCAGTTTATTTTTCGACCATGCTTTGATACTTCTTAAACTTATCAAAGACTTCAAATTTATATTTTCTAAGATACACATATCCGAACCTTGATAGATCATCTGTAAAGATGATGAAATAGGAGTATCTTCCTCTGATCGAGTTATCATCGGCCCACATATATCTGAATGTACTAGGGCTAACAACTCCTTTGCCCTTTCTCCATATCCAGAGAATGGAGTCTTGGTCATCTTACTTATGAGATAAAATTTATAAGTTCTCAATGATTTATAATCATATGGGTCAAAAAACTCTTCTTTGTATAACTTGTTTATCCTTGACTCACTAATATGATCAAGATGGTAATGCCAGAGATATGTGATATTCACATCTTCTTTCTTTCATTTTATATTTCTATCAATATGAAAAATATTTTTATTGACTGTTAGAATTAGAAGATGGTTATCAATATATCTATTGCCATAAAATTTATTAGAGAATAAAATGGAGCAACCATTGCCCATCAACTTTATTTCATAATCTTGTTTTAATAACAAAGATACAGAAATAATATTTCTAATGATCTTAGACATGTAATAATAGTTTTTTAATTCTGACGTCTTGCTCGAAGGTAAGTTAAGCATACAAGTTCTCACAGCCTCTGCACTAATAGACTCTCTACTTGCATCGAAAAACTTGAGATCACCTCTTTTCAGCATTCTAATATTCTATAGTCATTGTAATAAATTACAAATGTACGATCCATAGGTGGTGTCCAATATCCAAGTATTAGAGTCTGAGGTACTCAATGAAAAATAGGTTTGTATCATATACACACCTTTCAGTGCCATACTTGTACCATATTTCAAGCTTGCAAGATAATTCTTATAATTATTTTTTTGATATCCTAACTTGCCACAATAGGTAATATCCATGGGGACATCTATTGCCTTCTCATTTCTGAAAGCATTATCACTGACTGAACCAGGGTCAAAAATTTTCAGAACATCAGAGACCTTCTCCTATGCGAACCTAATTTGCAAGTTCCTCAACCAATCTACATAGTTGAGATCGATCAACTTATTTTCATCTGTGATGTCATGCAGTGAGAATGAAGAAGCCATAATGCAGAATTAAATCTACATAAATTAAGAATAATATTATAAGCAGATCACTTATGATGATATATATAACTATATGAGATCTTTTATTCTAGCTATTACTCCCACTATTTTATCATATATCATAGTCCTCTCTAAGGTAGATGAAAAAATTCTAATTGATTTCTTAGTGGGGTTGAGATTCTTATTCCTCAAAGAAACCATGTGGATAGTAGAATAAACTCCTACGAGTTCAAAGATAAAAAATCTACCCAAATGCATCTTATGCAACTCTCAACATCATCTCACCTCTGATATACTCATAGCCTTATGGATAGCACAACAAACTATAGTATTTAGTTAAACTAGATCCTTCATTTTTATATAGTCATATCTGAATAATGCTATCTTTATGGATAGCACAACAAAGCAACATATCCAAAATATACCATAAGCATCTAATATGCACCAAGAGATCCCTACATCAATCTCCATAGTAAGCTTTGTAGATAGCACAATAAACTTACTATAGTTCTTGACATAGTAATCATCTTAGCATGAAAGAAGATATATGTAGTGTTCAAAATATTGAACAACCTTCATTCAAGATACGAACTAATCTAATTAGCCAAAATAGTGTTAAGATTGATAGAGATTTCCACGTTATTTTTCTTAGACACTAATAAATTAGCCAGATCAGTGAACGAAATTAATTAGATAACCACCATTCTTGAAACACTCCTTAGACACCAATCGATTAATCGACTTAAGAAATTGGTCAGCTGCTGGTTCACAATACTACGACTTAATATGATTTTTAAGAAGGCTTTAATGGTCTCATGCACATCCTATTTAACCAATCATAATGATGCATAATTATAGTTGTACCATAACAACTAAGTATTAAAATGATGCATCTAAACATATATCTAGGATAGGTTAACATGATCATAACCATTACATTATACATCTAAATATATCTCTAAGATGTGTTAGAGTCTGGATGTTCAATTGGGTTCAACTGTTGACCCGACTTGAACCAAATCAAAAATCCTAGCTTGATAACAATCAAAACTATATTCTAACCTTTGATTGTACAAAGCAAGATAAGCTTTAATACTACCATTGGGTTTTGGTGGCACAGTGGAAGAGCTGGATGTTTAAAATTTTCATTCAAAAAACCCTGGTGCACTGAAACTCTAGAGCCTAGAATCCCTTGACTATAACAATCAAAGCATAATATAACAAGAAGTAATAGGAAGCATATCTATTTAATTCTGATTTAGTGTTGATCAATTTTCATGAGACATCCAAGTGTCTACCTTCCAATGATGATCTACATGAAAGTTGAGTCAAGAACAACGCTCCTCCTTTACCTTACTTCAAGAATTCTAGCCCCTAGAACTTAACTAGCCACCAGTCGATCAAACCCTCCTCCAGACCTGAGTCTGAACCTCTTAAAATCTCTAAATAGATCTGACCATCTTCTTCTGGACCTCTTAAACCCTTAGAGCTATTAGGAATAGGATTGTCTTAAAAGAACAAGCCTTTGTCCTAAACCCTAGAGTTGTAAGAAAGGGAGAGAGAGAGTGGATAAGGCATGTAAGAATGGAATGATCAACTCAATCTGCCGTCCCCTATTTATAGAACCAAAAGGGGTACGAAATGAGAAGACACACCTATTTTGGAAAAGCATATCACAACCATGTATCACTTATCGGAGAGTCTTCAAGCAGAAGGACTTCTCAAATTGTGATACATCAATTAATCACTTCTCACGCACGTGCACCCAAAAAAAGGTGCGATTGGCATCTCTTCTGCTTCCAAATTTGCTTGAAACTTTGCCATGTATTATTTGGATTCAAATAGGAAGGTAATCAGCAAGAGATGCCTCATTTGAAAAGGTATTCAAATGACAGAAGGACTCTCCAACATGATAAATCGCATGAGTCCCTCTCACTATCACGCATGCATGCCCAGTAAAGGGCATCATAAGGAATGCTCCATTCATCTGATAAATTTTTATATTTATCCCATAGAATCAGCATTCAAATCTGATCCTTATCAAGAAAAATATCACATAATAGTGTCTCCTAAGACTCCTTAAAACAGGAGTCTCGCATCTCTGCACGTGACCAAGGAACACCTCATGCGTGCGCCTTACTTCCAGATGAATTCCACACCAATTCCAAAAGATTTAGCATATTTTAAAAAGTGTGCTAGTGAGCATAGGATCTGATCTCCTTACTATATGAGTCAGAGACCCAAAGTAGAAGGACTTTTGGTCCTTCTGCATGCCAAAAGGAGAGGTGTGCGTGCTTTTCTTAATTTTGCGCCAAGAGTCCTTAACGAAAAGGACTCTTGGTTTTTTGCATTAAGATGAGTTGAGGCACCCCTCTTTGGGCCGCCTCTAGGTGGCTCTACCTAACCCAAATATTCACAAAATTAGGTTAGCCAAATTGCAAGGATTTAGACCAAAATTGATCTCCCAAAGAGCTAGGATTTCTACACATGCTAGCATGCTTATCGGAGACTATGATTGGATCCAAAATTTCAATCAACCTTATCAAAAAGATTCTTGATCAATTTTTTTATGTATATGACCCATTGAGTTCTATATCTAGTTAGTAGTAGGTCTGAGTGTAAGTTGACCTAATTTGATTAGAGTCGTTCTAATAGATTAAGGTCCAAAACGAGCTAACCCAAGTTTAGCAATTAGAATCCTTTCTAATTGGTGATCGAATTAAACTCTTTAATTCAATCAAAACTATAAGTTAAGAGTGACATCTAACAATGTGTCATGACTATCCAAAAAATATAAAATTTGATAAAAATATTAAATATATCATTCAATGGCAAGTTACCGTACAAATCAATCTCTCGATCACCCCTGCATCCTGAATATGTTTATGAGTATGGAATGATGTCAAACTTAAACACATATTCGTATCGATTCTCCATTAATTAATATGACTCTAATGATGAAGTATTAAAAATTCTTTTTAATCTTCATTCTACTCTTGGCCAAGAGACTTTTTTTCAGTCATCTAGAGATGAGAATACATAGGATGACATCTCTTGTTACTTGGAGTGATCGATTTCATATTGACCGACACACTACCTTCATACATACTCCACCATATCTAGAACATCTTGTACATATCTTAATGCCATACTTGGATACAAACTAAAATATGGGTTTGTGTGCACAAGATTCCTTGATGGTCTCAGGTCTAAGGATCACTTGCATAACTCTCAATTAGAGAATCATCTTTTAATATACAAGTAAGACTTCTATAAGATATTATCTATCTGTGAGTCAATTCAGTGAACTCATTCTTTAATGAGCACTCACATCTTTGTATTAATATTCTCACATAAGTGGCTAGTGCGATCAGCCACGAATACAAAGGATGTGTCAGACTTTTCGAAACATTGATCTCTGACTCAATGCTCCCACGATAAGGAATGCTTCAGATTAGAATTTTAAATCTCATAGGTATGACCTATTCATATCTTCTAAAATCATTATCTTAATATTTGAGATTCATCATAATCTTAAACATAGTAAAATGTAGCTAAAATGATGAATCAATACCTCAATTCATTATCATATGAAAAAATATCATTGCATGAGTTGAAAGTTTTACAAAAAAAATTCCATCACATCACTTATGCGATTGGCTTGTAGGACACTCTTCTTTCAATGGAGGCACGGGCCAGGCTCGACAGCGTGCTGGCACTAGGCCAGCAGTGCGTTGGGCTAGCCTAGGCATGCGTGTGGCCCACGAGCGAGGGCCTGTGTGGGCCGGCCACAAACCCCGCCCAACAAGCATGCGTGGGGTGCGACATACCATGGTCCACTGGGCTAGTGAGGTCCATGGAGGCCGCATGGACTAGGTGCCCATTTTCCTTTGGTTTTGCATGGTCCATGATGGATCGAACATATTTTCGGGTGGTTTCTCATAGTCTAACACAATCCACAGGTGTAGTTTGGTGCGAGAGTGCAATCTGATGGTGGTTGGTGCTTGCGGGTGCGATCTGGTGATTGTGGACTTTGTGGATGCAATCAAAGGCAGATTTTTGAGGTGAATCTAGGTACCAAGTCATGTTAGTACTTTTATGAACATCCTATTATGCATTATGGATGAGGATTTTCTACTCTATTTATAGAGTAAAGTCCAGAAGGCTTAGAGAGGCATCACCAGAGGTCTTAAAGGGTGGTCATCATAGAGAGAGGTCCTGGAGGGTTGTGAGAGGCAAAGAGGCCTTCTTTGGGTCCTGTAAGAGCTCTTGTGAGGGTAGCTTCTATTTGAGAGAGATTTATGTATAAGAGTTGAGTGTGTGAGAATTTTCTTTTATACTTATTATGTTCTCATAGTGAAGCTTTGTATGTCCCATGGAGATGAGCCTTTTGGCTGATCTATATATTTGATTATTTTTTATTTTTATTTTTTTCATAATAATTGATACCGGATCCTATGCAACAAGTGGTATCAGAGTCAGGTGGTACCAACATCAGATTGCAGTAGTGTTGATCAAGATTGGAGATGGAGAAGACATACACAATCAAGATGGAGATCAATCGGTTGGATGGGAAGAATAATTTCTCCTTATGGCAATGCTCGTTATGGTAATGATTATGATGAGATATTTTCTTTTGTGGTAATGCTCAAATCCATTTAGATTATGCTTGCGATAGTGGCACACCTAGATTATGAAATCTAACAAATAGATGTCAAAATTATTTTTTTAAATGGAGAGCTGGAAGAAGAGATATATATGATACAACCTGAAGGGTTCACATCTACTGATGAATCAAAGGTGTGCAGGCTTCTGAGATCCATTTATGAATTCAAGCAAGTGTCTCGAAGTTGGAACATGCATTTTGATAAGATAATCAGAATGTATGGCTTCATTAAGAATGAAGAAGAATCTTAAAATATATAAATGGGCTAATGGATCAGTAGTTGTATTTTTTATTTTGTATGTGGATGACATTCTCTTAATCGAGAATGACATTCCTACATTACAGGGAATAAAAGTTTGACTGTTGTCATAATTTTCTATGAATGATTTGGGAGAAGCATCTTACATCTTAGGGATGAAGATCTATAGACATAGATCTAAGAGATTGCTTGGATTGTCCCAATCTACGTACATAGATACCATACTGAAGTGATTTAGCATAGATAATTCCAAGAAAGGCTATCTCTGATAGGTCAAAAAAAATTTTTCTCTAAGAAGGATTATCCGACAACTCCTCAAAAGAGAGTATATGAGTAGAATCTTATATACCTCAGTAGTGGGTTCTATAATATATGTCATGACATGTACGAGATCGGATGTGGCATACTCACTAGGGGTAGTGAGTAGATACCAGTCTGATCCATGTAAGAACCACTGGAAGGTTGTGAAAATCATCCTTAAGTATTTGAGAAATACTAAGGACTAGTGGTTTGTTTATGGAGATTCTGACTTGAAACTTGTGAGATATACTGATTTTAATTTTCAATCAGATCATGATGATAACAAGAACATATTGGGATACATATTTATCCTAAATGGTGGAGCAGTCTGCTAAAAAAATTTCAATCAGCACACTGTGGCTGACTTAATTTGCAAGATGAAATATATCGCAGCATCTGATGCTGTGAAGAAAGCTATATGGTTGTGGAAGTTCATCGGCGAGCTCAAAGTGGCACCCCCCATTGATGGTCCTGTCCTATTATACTATGATAGCAAGATGCCATTGCTCAAGCAAAAGAATTGAAGTCCCATCAGTGCACCAAGCATATTCTGCACTGCCACCACTTTGTCCAAAAGATCATGGATCGAGGTGACGTTGAGCTTCAGAAGATCTACAGAAAGGAGAATCTAGCCGACCCATTTACTGAAGCCCTCGGGATCAAAGTGAAGGAAAGAAATTTGATCGGGGTTGGATCGTCAGGGTGCATCTAAAAATTTTTGATTTTAAATTTCATGGCCTTTATAAAATTATACATTGTATGTAGTGGATTCAACAAAGAAGGGATCAAAAAACTTGGGATTTCTTGAATCTGATGCCTCACGAGGCTTGGATATACAGGCCCTCTATTTTGTGCGCATGCCACGCTCTGTAGGAAAGACAGATGATCCTTGGGCATTGATATCTCAGAAGGGAAGCACAGGGAGGATGAGATCCCATCTCATGGTTGGAAGGGATCTTGTATAGGAGCCTTCACACCAAGATAGGAGAGTGCCTAGAAAAGCCCATGCTAGCTACAAACCAGCATCCACCCCTCTTCTTTTGTTTTCTCATGGTAGTTTTGTGGTTTCTTTTTATCACACCAAACAAAGACCTCTAACCACCAGTTAACTCTCTTGCTTGAATAGATGCAGATGCCCACTTTATCTTGATCAAGACCAAGTTAGTTAGAACTCTAGTTCAAATTTGATTTGAGCCAAAACTTATCCAACTAGGAAACCAAAGTGAGAAAGGAGAGCGCCTCATGTTCGTGCGAGAACCCTTCACATGCGCACAAAATTGGGTCAAAAATAAATCAGCCCCCTCCCTCCTTTGGTTGGCTACTTTATGAGAGAGAGTCCTAGGGTTATGGGACTCCTTGGTTCTAAACCAATCTGGTTCAAATTTAATCTGATTTGAATCTGATTCGAACCAAACTTGAAGAGCCCATCGATCCTAATCTAATTAGGATTCTGGTCCATATCTAACTTAGATTTATAACCTAATCAAACTTAGTTAAATCAGATCTAATTTAAAATTAATTAGAATATAAATTCAATCTCTCATAAATTTTTTGGATCACTGATCAGATCAAACTCATCCCCAAAAATAAATCTGTACCTTATATTCAGTGCTAGCTAAACATAGACAACTGTTTAATCCTGTATGACCTCAAACTTAATTCTTAATTAAGATAATTTATTTATTCAATCAAGTTATGTACTTTCAAATTGAATATTAGGTCCATTCTTTCCTACTTTGTCTAACTTTGTGCATAACTCCATAAGTTCGAACACTAAGCTGATAGTACAGAAACTATTTTTTATACTAATCGAAGTTATCATTTAGCAATGATTTTCGATGTTCAGATAGATCGAATGTTTATAAGGCAATATTCAAGAACCTTGGAATATAGTTACCACATAATTCATCCCTTTGACCCTGAATGTTTAGGATGACCTAAAATTTAACTATCAATCCTGGATGAGTCATCCATATTATATTTTAATTTTTTAAATTCATTACATAGATTATCCTGATTGAAATTTTTTGTAAAGTAAAATACAGTGATGCATTATCTTCTATAATTTGGAGGGATCAATCCCATCTTGATCCACACCTAGACTTCACAAGTACTTGACTGTATCCAATAGCCTTCTATCACTATATTAGAAATACGATAGTCTGACATCAAGTATAATGAGTTACTTGCAAGTCACCATGGTGATTTCAAGTCTGAGGGATACTTATGCCCATACCCTTTGCGAGCTTTGCTTGACAGCAAAGCGCTCCCCAAGTGAGTCACTTGTTCTGTGACAATATACTCCTACGTCTCGTTTGTATGCCATACCAGTATCTCCATATTTTTTGGTTATGAGGATAACCAATCTACATAGTGCATAATGACTTATACTCGATAAACGTCATCATCCTTTAATAACGTATCATTTGGTCGTGAATATATTTAAGAATTATTCGATAAATTCTCCTTTATCGATTGCTTTTATACTTCTAAGGACTTTATCACAACATAAGAGTTCAAATAAGGAAGATGCATAATTTATGATGAAAATATCAAATATTTTTTATTAATTCATAATTCATATATAAATTATAAAGAGCATAATTATCCAAATGATTGACTTTAGGATATATTTTCTAACAACTTTTACTTAGACTAAAGCTAATCGATACAATATCTAATATCCATCTTTCATTGTGTTTGTCGAACTCTTTGATTTTGAGAATATTAGTAAATGGGTCAGCCAAGTTCTCTTTTTCATCGATCTTCTGAAGTTCGATATCACCTCGATCCATGATCTCATGGATAAGGTGATAGCGATGCAGAATATACTTGATTCTTTGGTGGGACTTCGATTCTTTAGCTTAAGCTATGGCTTCAGTACTGTTGCAGTATAATAGAATAGGACCATCAATAGAGGATGCCACTCCAAGCTTGCTGATGAACTTCTACAACCACACCACTTTCTTGGTAGCATCGGATGCTGCAATATACTCCACCTTGCTTACTGAATCGACTATGATGTGCTGCTTGAAATTTTTTTAATAGATCGCTCCTTCAGACAGGATAAATATATATCCTGACATACTTTTACTGTCATTATAGTCTGACTAAAAATTAAAATTAGTATATCCCATAAGTTTTAAGTCAATGTCTCCTTAGATAAGTCATTGGTCCTTAGTATTTCTCAAATACTTAAGGATTGACTTTACAACCTTTTAATGGTTTTAACTCAGGTCAGACTGGTACCTACTCACTACCTCTAGTGAGTATGCCACATCCGACCTTGTACATGTCATTGCATACATGATAGATGCCACTATCGAAGCAAACGGGATTCTACTAATACGCTCTCTCTTGTAAAGTTGTCGAGCAATCCTTCTTAGAGAGAATAATTTCATGGCCTATCGGAAGATAGTCTTTCTATGAATTCTCTATACTGAACCATTTCAACATGGTGTCGATGTATGTGGATTGGGACAAATCCAAGCAGCCTTTTAGATCTATCCCTATAGATCTTTATTCCTAGACTATAGGATGCTTCTCCCAAATCTTTCATGAAAAACTGTGACGACAGCTAAAGTTTTATTCTTTGTAATGCAGGGATGTCATTTTTGATTAAAAAAATATCATCTACATATAAAAAAAGGAATACAACTACTGATCCATTAGCCCATTTATATATATAGGGTTTTTCTCCATTCTTAATGAAACCATACATTTTAATCACCTTATTAAAACATATGTTTCAACTCCGAGATGCTTGCTTCAATCCATAAATAGATCTCTGAAGCTTGCACATCTTTGATTCATCTGTGGATGTGAACCCTTCAGATTGTATCATAAACACATCTTCTTTCAGCTCTCCATTTAGAAAAGCTATTTTGCATCCATTTGTTAAATTTCATAATCAAAGTGTGTCGCTATCGCAAGCATGATCCAAATGGACTTGAGTATTGCCACAGGAGAAAATATCTCATTTTAGTCAATACCATAATGTTGACGATATCCTTTGACAACCAGATAGACTTTATAGGTCTCCATCTTTCCATCTGCACCCCTTTTTCTTTTGAAAATCTACTTACATTCTATAGATTTTATCCCTTCGGGTGGATCAATGAGTGTCCATACATCATTGACCTTCATGGATTCTATTTTGGACTTTATAGCTTCAAATCATTTATCAAAGTTAGACCTCTGTATGGCATCCATATAGATGATTGGATTCTCATTATTCTCATTGAGTTCAATAGGATCACCATCCCAGACTAAGAAACCATAGTATCTATCTGACTAACGCAGTACTCTATCGGATCTCCTCAAGGATGCCTCTACAATGGACTCTGAATTTGATCTAATCAAATCTGATTTTATAAGTATAGTTATTTGTGTCAATTTTTTTACCGATCAAACTTTATCAAGTTCAACCTTAATGGCATCAGTTTCTTCACCAAAGAACTCCTTTTCCAAAAGGAATACTTTATTGTTAATGAACACCTTTTGTTCTTTAGTAAGGTAGAAATAATACCTCTTAATTTCTTTTGGATATCTTATAAAATAACTTATCAGTTTGGGATCCAAGTTTATCAATCTGCAAATGCTTGACATAAGCCGGACAGCCTCAAATCCTAAGGTAAGAGAGTATCAGCCTACGCCCGGTGCATATCTCATATGGTATTTTTATGATCGATTTGCTTGGAACCTTATTTAGAACATGACAAGCAGTTTCAAGAGCATAACCCCAAAAGGAGACTGGCAGACTTACAAACTCCATCATAGATCGAACTATGTCTAACAAAATTTGATTCCTCCTCTTAGACACCCAATTATGTTGCGGTGTCCTAGAAGGGGTCCACTAAGAGAGAATCTCATTCTCTTCTAGTTATGTCAGACAAACTTTTCATCTTTTCGGATGTAAAATGGTTGTGGCTGCAGTACTGGGACCAAGACTAGCTTCATCTCTTCCACCATCGGGTCGGTGTCTCGTGGCATCTCTATGGGCCTTTCTTTTGGGATCTACGCTCAATATGTAGGATTTTCGTTGGATCAGATCTTTCACTTTGATAAAAGCTTTTAGACCTAGCGAAAAGGACTCTAAGCCTTTGCGCAAGCAAGCAAAGTATAAGCAAGATGAGGAAGCGGAGCTATCGTAGAAGTGGTAGATTCCCCCGACCTACTACAATACAATAGTCGCGACCATGAAAAAAAAAGATCTTTTTTCAGGCCTATTTGTTTAAGGGCTTCTCACCCAACTCACTGTAGAGGTATTCATCTCCTCGATCAGATCAAAAAATTTTAATATTTTTTTCAGTTTGTTTCTCTATCTTATTATGAAATTATTTAAATATTTCAAACTATTCAGACTTATACGTCATAAGATAGACATACCCATACCTCGATAGGTCATCAGTGAATGTAATAAAATAGCTATACCCTCTTTTGGCACTTGTGTTCATAGGTCCACATACATCAGTGTGTACTAGACTTAGAATATCATTAGCTCGTTCATCCTTTTCAATAAAAGGTGACTTAGTCATCTTCTCAAGAAAATAGGACTCACAGGTCGGCAATGATTCACAATCATTGATGTCAAGGAATCCCTCTTTGGATAACCCATTTATCCTATTCTTATTTATATGATCGAGCCTATAATGCCATAGGTAGGTATCACTGATATTATCTAATTTTGGATGTTTGTTCGATGTGTACATTACACTGATAGGTTGTGATAAAATATAAATGTCATCTTTTAATTGTCCACGCATAATTATAATACCATTCATAATGATATCACAAAAATTTTTTTTATTGAAAAAATAAATTCATCCTTGACCAGAAGGCCTATGAAAATAACATTCATAAGGAAAGATGGATAACAATGATAATCATCTAAAACAATGACATTTAAATTAAGAACAAGCTGAACTTTTTCTATAGCTAGAACTAGAATAATTTTTCCATCTCTAACATTCAGGAACTGTTCGTCCTTCTCAAATTTTTTACTAACTTAAAGCCCTTGCAATGAATTATAAATATGAATCGAACTTCAAGTATTCAATATGCAAATAGTAGTATCACAGACAGAAAAATTATAAGGTGTCATCATATAAGCACTTTGATCAGCAACCATTTGCTTATTTCTCTTTCTAGGCTTGTTTCGATCAATGGAACCAAAATATTGAGGATAATTCCTCTTCTAATGACCCAGCTTCTTGTAAAAGAAGCATTGTGCCTGACTCTGGTCTGCCTTAGACTGCTTAGATCTAGCATGATTTTTCTACACCTTGCATTTTCTTCTTCTCTTAAAGAACCAACACCCCACTGAGGATGCTTTCTCAGGGATGCCAAAGGACTTGTTCAATATTTGAAATATTTTCTCCAACTGAGTGTTCTCAAATTTGTAACTAAATTCATCATTCATAACAGCTCTCATTATGCAACATACCATCATATGGTCATTGAGCCATTTCTGATAAGTGTCTTTAATCATTGCACATGCATTGAGAGCTAGTACTTCTGATGCAGGATCCATAATCATATATAGGATCCTTTTGTGCTCTAAAATAAATTTTAATTTTTGATACCAACTATTAAAATTGGATCCCATATGCTTGTCACTGTCCAATAGTGATCAAAGCAACAAACGACTAGCCATAGCTAAAAGAAAAATATTAAGACCTATTAGTATATGAATTAATTAAGTCTAAAGATTTAGACTTTAGTCTAAAGATTATTCTACTATATTATACGAATTGATAGCTTTTACCTCTAATTCAAAGAATTACCTTAATACCTTAGTAGATACTAGAATCTACAGAGATTGCACACAAGCCTGAGTTTGCTCGGCCAACCCATGTGCATCTATAGGTAGATTTTTAATCAATTATTTTTTTAAATAATTTTTAGCAATGATTTTGCCCTAAATTCTTTTTCAATAGGCTTTGGTCTTCACTAAAAATTTTGGTTAGATCCAATCATTAACATGATTATACTCAGCGTATCTAACTAATGAATTATTAGGTCCAAATTTGTTCGGCCAACCAAATCATCTATCAGAAAGTCACATCTGAGTCATCATATTATGAATAATAATTTCAATAGCAGATAAGCATCAGACGTTTGTGCCTCTAATGATTATCAAGCTAATGGATCCATTATCACCCAACTTAATGGGAGGCCATGATCTAGTTATCTCCATAACTATTTCATTTTAAGGATCTAATAATTTAAAAAATTTAATCATATAATTTTAGAAGATAGAAAAAAATAGACCGACAAGTCATAAATCTTTTCACTGACTTCATCAAGTCATGAAGAGGACCAGAGACAAACAAATCCAACCAAACAAGTCATAAATCCTCCCACTGATCTTATCAAATCATGAAGAAGACTAATGACAAGCTGGTCTAATGGCACCTAAATCAATCATACTGACTTGATTTAATGATCTAAGAATAAGAGAAAAGATCAATCGATAAGTCGTAAATCTTTTCACTGACTTTATCAAGTCATGAAAAATACTAGAGACTAGTTGGTTAAGAGATACCTAAATCAGTCAAACTGATTTATCTTAATGATATGGGTCAGCTCAAATCATTCAATGACCTAATCCAAACATAATCTATCAAATTGGCCAGATAAGTGAGATCGATGGAAGGATCTACCTCAGCTTGACTTAGACACCATCGAAATGAACGGGCAAACGGACTGCCAATTAAAAACTATCAATCAAAATGCCATACTTATCTTGGACACTAATTGATCGATTAGTTTTAATTTGATCAGCCAAAAGATCAGAATAAACCACTGAGCTACAATCAGATCCATTTGGTATGATCAAAAATATGGACTTGATTAAGCTATAACTATTGAGATTGATCTTAGAAAAATTCTGACCTAATCTAACTCAACTCTTGATTAGATTTAATCAATTTTTTTAATTAGGTCATATTTATTTTTAACTTTAGGTTGAACCTAGTTAGATGACTTGATTCAGGTTAACCCATTATCCCAATGATTTATGAGGTGCCTTAGGATCTTCAATTTTCAAATTTAGATCTTTTAAACTTAATTCCAAATCGAGTGTGTGAAATGTGTGTTTTAGTTTAAAAACTATTTTACCAAGATTTCATGTGAAACATACATCATATGTCATATTTTTTCAGATCTTAAAAATTAATTTTAGGTCTATGTTTAACAATTAAACATATATTAATATGATCTAAATTACATATATACATCATATGTATCATGGTAATATTTAGATCTCTATCGATTATATCATATGCAACATACAATTTAGATCTTAAAATTAATTTTTAAATCTAAATTTATTTTATTAAAATTATAATAAATCATAAATTATTTTAGATCTAATCTAAACATATTCATAATTTAAGTAATTTTAAAATTTTTTCACTACTCTTCTTCATGAGATATAAGCACAGTGGTACCCCTACACATCATAAGAGAATCCATCGAATAGACAAGAGAGAAATTTTAATCTCTACCTCCTCTTATGATCGAACGATCTGGTTATCATCTCAATTCGAGTACTGAGCTACTAAGATCAAAAATATAATTTCAAATATAATCTACATCTATATGTAAATTGTCAAAAAACCTAGTCATGCATATGAACATGATCATATCAAATATGATATACATCTAATCTAATTAGATTAATACATCAGATATATTTTAGATCTGAATCTACTTTTATATAGTATATAAAATAGTTAATTTAGATCTAAAATCACATAGAAATCTTTTCAAATACACATATGAATGCATAAAAAATAAAATTCTGATTAAATCTATTTTTATATTGTACAGAATTTTATTCAAAATTAGATTTGAAAATCTATCAAAATAGCTTCAATTCAGATCTTGATTAAGTCTAACTTTTAATCCGAAATACTTCATAAAAAATTTATTAAAAATTAATTTAAAAATAGATAATAAATAGATTGTTATTACAACAAAAATTCGTAACATAAAAATTCTGTTATAATAGATTTATAATGAACTTCAATCAACCATTGATTTGATTCTTGAAATCTGATCAAAACCAGATCAAAAAATTTAGATTAATAGGTATAATTCAGATTTAATATGTAACGCGAAAAATATGATTGCATACCATATGTAAACAAATCAAAAAAGTTAGTTATGTATCCATATAATCAACCTGACTCTGATATCAGTTGAGGGAAGAAATTCGATCAGGGTAGGATCACTAGAATACATCTGAAAAATTTTTTATTCTAAATTTTATAACTTTTATAAAATTATACCCTGTATGCAGTGGATTCAATAAAGAAGGGATCAAGAAACTCAAAATTTCTTGAATCTGATGCCTCATGAGGTCTGGATGTGCAGGCTCTCTACTTCACGCACACGCTAGGCTCCATAGGAAAGATGGATGATCCTTAGCCATTGATCTCTTAGAAGGGAAGCACAAGGAGGATGAGATCCCATCTCATGGCTGGAAGGGATCATGTATAGGATCCTTCATGCCAAGATAGGAGAGCACCCAGAAAAGCCCACGCTAGCTACAAACCAGCGTCCACCCCTCTTCTTTTATTTTATTATGGTAGTTTTGTGGTTTCTTTTTGTCACACAAAACAAACACCTCTAACCACTAGTTAACTCCCTTGCTTAAATAGATGTGGATGCCCACTTTATCTTGATCAAGACCAAGTTAGTTAGAACTTTGGTTCAAATCTGATTTGAAGGAAATCGAAGTGAGAAAGGAGAGCACCTCATGTTCATGCGAGAACCCTTCACACGTGCACAAAATTGGGGTGGAAATAAATCAGCCCCCTCCTCCTTTGGTTGGCCACTTTATGAGAGAGAGTCCTAGGGTTATAGAACTCTTTGGTTCTAAATCAATCTGGCTCAAATTTAACCCGATCGAATCCGATTCGAAACTGATTTGAATCAAATTTAAAGAGCTTGTCAATCCTAATCTAATTAAGATTCTGGTCCAAATCTAACTTGGATTTATAACCCAATCAAGCCTAGTTAAATTAGATCTAATCTGAAATTAGTTAGGATATAAACTCAGTCTCTCATAAATTTCTTGGATCACTGATCATATCAAACTCATCCTCAGAATTAAACCTATATCTCATATCTAGTACTAGCTAGACATAGATAATTATTTAATCCCATATGACCTCAAACTTAATTCTTAATTAAGCTAATCTATTTATTCAATCAAGTTACGTACTTTCAAATTGAACATTGGGCCAATTCTTTCCTAATTTGCCTAACTTTATGGGTGACTCCATAGGTTCGAACACTAAGCTGGTAGCATAAAAATTATTTTTTGTACTAATCGAAGTTACCATCTAGCAATGATTTTTGACATCCGTATAGGTCGAATGTTTGCAAGGCAACTTTCAAAAATCTTGAAATATGGTTACCGCATAATTCATTCTTTTAACTGTGAATGCTTAGGACAACTTAGGGTTTAACTATCAACCCTCGATGAGTCATCCACATTGGATTTCAACCTTTCAAATCCATCATATGAATTATTCTGATCGAGATTTTACTAAATTAAAATATAGTGATGCATTATCTCCTATAATCTAGAGAGATCAATCCCATCTCGATCCACACACAGACTTTATAAATACTTGATTATACTTAGTAGCCTTCCGTCACTGTATTAAAAATACAGATAGTCCAGCATCAAAGTACAGTGAGTTGCTTGCAAGTCACTGTGGTGATCTCAGATTTGAGAAATATTTATGCCCATACCCTTCATGAGCTGTCATTGATAGCAGAGTACTCCGTAGGTGAGTCACTTGTTCAGTGACAATATACTTTAACATCTCACTTGTATGCCATATCAGTATCTCCACACTTCTTGGTTACGAGGACAACCAACCTATATGGTATAAAATGATCTATACTCGATAAACGTCATCTTTTAATGATGTATCATTTGGTTCCAAATATGTTTAAGAACTATTTGATAAATCATCCTTTATCAATTGTTTTTATAGTTCTAAGGCTTCATCACAATATAAGAGTTCAAATAAGGAAGATGGATAATTTATAATAAAAATATTAAATAACTTTTATTAATTTAAAATTTATATATAAATTATAAAGAGCACAATCATCTAAATGATTAGCTTCAAGACATATTTTCTAACACAAGGAGTTTGAAGATCATAAATAGAAGATGGATATATGATACTGTACCGATTGGCTTTAGTCCAAGTAGAAATTATTGAAAATTATCTTAAAGTCAATCATCAATCTATTGACGGTTGAGCTCATTGTATGTAAATTATATATGAATTATTAATTAATAAAAATTATTTAGCTTTTTCATCATATTGTGTCCATCTTTCGCTTATGAACTCTTTTATGATGAAATCTTTAGGACTATTTTAATCGATAAAGAAAGATTTATCATTTAGTTCTTAAATCTATTTACGATCAAATGATATACTATTACTAGGATGGTAGCATTTCTCAAGAATAGATCATGGTGTACTTTATGAATTGGTTGTTCTCTTAATCAAGAAGTGTGGAGATACTGATATGGCATACAGGTGAAATGTAAGACTACATCTCACTGAATGTGATCTAATTGTAGAGCACTCTACTATCAAGAATATCTCACGAAGGATATAGGTATAAGTGTCTCTCTGACCTGAGATCACTATGGTGACTTGCAAATAACTCACTGTGCTTTGGTGCTAGACTATCTAAATTTATAATTTAGTGATAAAAAGTTTTTAGACACAGTCAAATACTTGCAAAGTTAGTGTATGAACCAAGATGGGATTGATCACTCCTGATTTCAGGAGTTAGTGCTACATTGTATTTTAATTCAGCATAATCTTAATCAGGGTAGTTCTTGTAAGGAGTCATAGGATTTATGAGATTGAGACACATTATGGATATACTAATAAGAGTTGATAATTTAACTTTGAGTTATTCTGAGCATTGAGGGTCAAAGAGATAAATTATATAGTAACCATATGCCAAAGATTCTTGAATGTTGATTTGCAATCATTCGGTCTATCCGAACATCAGGTACCATTACTAGAGGTCACTTTGATTAATATAGAAATTTATTTTTATGCTACTAGCTTAGGTTCAAACCTATGGGGTTACACTCAAAAGAAGTTTCTGACTGATCTGATCGCTGATCAATAATTGAAAATTGTTTAAAGATTTAATCATCAATATGATTGATGGTTAACCTTATGCAATAGTTGCGATAAATTAATTCACTAAGAGTTAGTAAATTATTAGAAGATTAATTAATAATTAGATTGTTGATTATCTCAATTTAATTGAATAATATAGTTTGGATCAAATCTAATTGAATTGGATTCAATTTGGTTTGATCCCATTAGGTTATGAGATGACCTAATCGCTTAGAGTTTATGATTCTTGATTTAATCAGGATTTGAGATTGATTAATTTTCAATTGGATTAGGATTTAATTAAGTTGGTTTAGTACCTAATTAGATTAGATTTTGATATTTGATTGGATCTAAGCTAATTTGATTAAGATGACAACCTATTTGAATCAAATCAAAGTCCAATTGGATTGGACTACCCCTTGCGCCAACTACCCATATCCACGCCCTTCTGCTCTCCATGCAAATTAAAAAATTGCATGAAGAAATCACACACCAAAACCTTTATTGTTGCCCACTTTGGATAAGGGATTGGTTGGTTGAGCTTTGAATTCAAATTAGTTTAAATTTGAGCTAAAACAACCTTGATCCTTATTTTGGTTTAAATTCAAGTTCAAATTTGATTTGAACTTGATCCAGTCCTTATCCCCATGCCATATTTCTCATCACACAAATTCAGATTTGCATGAAGGTTTCTCATGCCCAGAGGTTATTCTTGCCTCTCCTTTGCATCCCTTTTGGATAAGAATAGGTTGGTTAAGCTTTGAATTCAAAGTTAGTTTGAATTTAACCTAAACCACCTAGTAATTATCTTATCCCATCTAATCCCCATGCCACCCTTAAGAAGGGGTTTGTTTTGTGTGACAAAACACAAGTGAGTGAATTTCCATGAGAAAGGTTTCTTAGAGTAGGGCATGAACAGAGAGGGGGCGGGCCTTCTATGCGACAGAAAGAGGATATACATTTCCTCTTGGGCATGAGGTTCTGGGTGGGTACCTTAGGGTTTCGACTAGGATTTTATGAGAAGAGAAAAAGAGGAGTTAAGAGAGTCTTCTCATCTTCTTATTCGACCACCTTTTCTCTGCCTTGACATCCTTCTTATTCTCGAAAGAGTTCAAGAGAATTGAAGGAGTGAGATCAACCTTCAACGTGGTCTTCATGCGAGCTAGCACTCTCAAGGAGGTCGATCAGTGTAAGACTTTAAGTGGATTTTCATAGAGGCTGGACACTCTGTGCGACTGTGAGCAACTAGAAAGATCTCTTTACCATATTTATCAATAGCAGTGATCATCGATCCATGCTCTGATAAGAGATCTGATCTCAGTAGATAAGACCTACTCATGTGGTATGCTAGTCGTAGATGTGATCTATTTGATTGTTGATGTGATCAACAATTTTTATTTATCAAATTATGCATAAAATTCATATCATATGATCCTAAGTTAGTAGTTTTAGATTTGATCTAGAGCATGCTTTGTAGATTAAAGTGTTTAATCTAATATCTTATGCTGAAAAATTTTAAAAATGCATGCTTGAAACTATCTAGTTTTTCTTCAAATGGGATCAGAGCATAGGTTCTATATGATATGAATTGTATGCATTTAGATTTGATTTTTTATTGTTTAGATTAGATCTAAATGATATTTTTATTCAGATTTAATTTTAATCAGTCTTATTTATGTTAGATTAGATGATCCGATTAGCAAGTACTCTGACTGGATTGGTCATCAGGTTTGTCCGGTTATAAGAGCAAGTAGGATTTAAAAGATCCTCTCTTTCTATTCGTTGGAGTGCTCCTATGGAATGTAGGAGTGCCATATGATTATATCCTACAAAGAAGAATGCAAAAGAAAAATCTTACTTTTCTACAAAATCCTAAATCTGAAAATCTTAAGATTGTTGTATGTGATACAAATTGTATGAAAAGAAGTAACATCTAATCTTAATAATTAAAATAATTTTAATCATAAAAAATAAAATTTGAAATCATAAATAAGTTTGGATTAGATCTAAAAATGATTTATGATTGATTTTATTACTTATTATGCAAAATATTTGTTTTGAAAATTATGCAATAGGTTGCTGTTTTGCTTGCTGAGTCGCCTCAATTTTATTTTGAGTCGACTCAGTGCCCTGGTTGGTTGGCTCAATTTTCTGCTGAGCCGACCCAGCTTATGTAGGCAAAAAATTATTGTTATTGTTCATCTTAATGAGCTGACTAAGTTTAGAACTTAGTTGACCCACTGTGATGAGTCGACTCAGTCTAGGGGTGAGTCGATCCTCTTTTTAGAACCAAATATTTGTGCATCAAAATTAATGTAAAGGAGTTTACGACTTGAAATAGTTTTAAATCCTAACTTAAACTCATGTCAAATCTACACTTAATTGAGAATTAAGAGTTGAATGTTTTAGATCTAGAATTGTGAATTTAAGATCTAATGACATTGCATAACACATGGGCTATGGGTTAACTTGAATTAGGTCCTCTTAATTAGATTAGACCTAAGGTCAGAATCAAAGAATGGACTAAACAAGAGTAGTTGATCAAATCTAATCTAAAGTTGATTTAGATTAGGTCAAGAACACTCTAGATCAAATATAATAGTTGTAGTTGGTCAAGTCCATATCTTTAATTAGATCCAAATGGATTTGATTTTTAGTTTAGCGATCGAACCCAAGTCTATAAGCTGATCAAATTGAAACTAATTAACCAGTTGGTGTCTAAGGTAAGTCTGGTTGTTTTGACTGGTGGTTTCTAATTAGCAGTCGCTTATCTAACTATTTCGATAGTGTCTAAGGCAAGCTTGGTAGATCCTCCCATCGATTTCACTTATGTGGCCAACATGATGAATTATGTTTTGATTAGGTCTCTTAATGATTTAGGTTGACCCATGCTATCTAAATAAATCAATTTGACTGATTTAGGTGCTTCTAGCTAGACTTGTCTATAGTCCTCTTCTTGACTTGGTGAAGTCAGTGAGAGAATTTATGACTTGTCAATTGGACCAGCTTGTCTCTAATCCTCTTCATGACTTGGTGAAATCAATAAGAAAATTTATGACTCGCAGGCTAATTTTTTTTTATTCTCTAAAATATGTATAAATAAATCTTCTAAATTATTAGATCCTTAAAATAAAATAGTTATGATGATAACTAGATCATAGCCTCCCATTAAGGTGAATGGTAATGGGTCCAATAGTCTAAGTAAATATTGGAGGCACAAACACCTAGTGTTTATTTGGATATTAAAATTATTATTTATTATATGATGACTCAGATGTATTATCTGATGAATGATTGGGTTAACCAAGTTTTTCTTGCACCTGATCATTCATTAGTTAGATTCACTGAATATGTTTATGTTAATGGTTGGATCTAACCAGAACTTTTTGTAGAGGCCTTCACCTACTAAAAAGGCACCTGGGGCAAAATCAATTACTATAAATTATTTAGAGAAATAATTGATTAAGTACCTACCTATAGATGCACATGGGTTGGCTGAACTTTCTTCGAGTCTGTATGCAGTTTGTGTGGATTCTGATACCCATTAAAAACTTAATGTAATTCTTTGAATTGAAGGGAGAGACTATCAATTCATATAAAATAATGAAAGAATCTTTAAACTAAAATTTAAATATTTAGACTTAAATAATTCATATACTAATAGGTCTAATATTTTTCTTTTCAGTTATGGCTAGTAATTTGTTACTCTGCTCACTGTTGGACAGTGATAAGCTTATTGGACCCAACTTTGATAGCTGGTATCGAAAGTTAAAAATAGTTCTAGAGCATGAAAGGATCCTATATCTCATTACAGATCCAGCACCTGAAGTTCTCGCACCTAACACACATGATGCAGTCAGAGATACTTATCAGAAATGGTTAAATGATCGAATCATGATGCAGTGTATAATGAGGGCAATGATGAATGATAATTTAGTTATAAATTCAAGGACGCTCAATCAGAAAAAATGATTCAAATGTTGAAGGAGTCTTTTGGCACCCCTGAGGATGCATCTTCAGCAGGGCATCAGTCCTTTGAGAAAGAAAAGAATAGAAAGGCACAAAAGAGTTGTGCTTGGGCTGTAGAGTTCAAACTGAGCAAGAAGTCTAAGGATAACCTAAGTCTGATAGCTAGATAAAATAGTTATATGATAACATCTTGTAATTTCTCAGTCTATGATATTACTATCTAGATATTGGATATCAGAAGTCTGATTCATATCTGCAATTCATTGCAGGAGCTTCAGATTAGTAGAAAGTTTAAAAATAGCAAGAGATTTCTGAATGTGGGAGATAGAAGTTATGTTTCAGTCCTAGCTTTAAAAATTATCAAGCTAATTTTTAATTCAAATAATATCATTTTAAGTGATTGTCACTATTATCCATCCTTCTTTATGAACATAATTTTTGTAGGCCTTTTAGCTAAAGATGGATTTATTTTTTTAATAAAGAATAATTTTTATGATATCATTGTGAATGGTATCACAATCATGAGTGGATAACTAAAAAATGATATTTATGTATTGTCATAGCCTGTTAGTATAATGTACACACCAAACAAATGTTCTAAAGTAGATAATATCATGGATGCCTATCTTTGACATTGTAAGCTCGGTCATATAAATAGGAATAGGATGAACAAGTTAAGTAAAGAGAGAATCTTTGAAGTCAATGATTGTGAATCATTATTGATTTATGAATCTTATCTTTTTAGAAAGATGACCAAGTCACCCTTTACTAGAAAGGATAAACGAGCCAGCAATGTTCTGAGTCTAGTACATACTGATGTATATGGACCCATGAACATGAGTGCTAGAGAAGAATAGAGCTATTTTATTATATTTACTAATGATCTATCTAGATATAGGTATGTCTATCTTGTGAAGCATAAGTCTGAATCATTTGAAATGTTCAAATAATTTCGTAGTGAAGTAGAGAAATAAACTGAGAAGAGTATTAAAACTCTTCGATCTAATCGAGAAAATGAATACCTTTTCAGTGAGTTTCTGACATATCTAGAAGAGAATGAGATTCTCTTACAATAGACTCCTTCGGAGAGACCATAATATAACGGGATGTCTGAAAGGAGGAATCAAATTTTGTTAGATATGGTTCGATCCATGATGGGGTTTGCAAGTCTACCAGTCTTTTTTCGGAGTTATGCTCTTGAGACTACTTGTTATGTTCTGAATGAGTAGGATTTTGAGCATAACAGTCACAAAAACTTCATATGAGATATGGAGTAGGTGTAGGCTGACACTCTCTTTCCTTAGGGTTTGGGGTGTCTGGATTATATCAAATGTTTGCAAACCGATAAGCTTGGACCTCGATTCGATAAGTATTATTTCATAGGGTATCCCAAGAAAATTAAGAGATAGTACTTCCACCTTACTAAAAAACAAAAGGTATTCATTAGCAATAAGGCATTCTTTTTAGAAAAGGTGTTCCTCAGTGAAGAAACTAATACCTTTAAAGTTGAACTTGATGAAGTTTGACAGGTAGAAGAATCGACATAAATAACTAAATCTATAGAACCAGACTTGATTAGATCAAACTCGAAGTCTAGCATCATTGAGGAGATCCAGTAGAGCACCACATCAACCAGACAGATACTATAGTTTCTTGATTCGGGATAGTGATTCTGTTGAACTTGATAATAACAATAAGGAGCCGATCATCTATATGAATACCATGCAGAGGTTTGACTCTGATAAATAGCTTGAAGCCATGAAGTAAATGGAGTCTATAAAGATCAATGATGTATAGACATTAGTTGATCCACCTGAAGGGATAAAATTCATAGGATGTAAATAGATTTTTAAAAGAACAAGGGGCGCAGAAGAGAAGGTGGAGACCTATAATGCCCATCTGGTTGCTAAGGAATATCATCAACATTATGGTATTAACTATGATAAAATATTTTCTCCTGTGATAATGCTTAAATCTATTCAGATTATGTTTGCAATAGTGGCACATCTAGATTACGAAATCTGACAAATGGATATCAAAATTACTTTTCTAAATAGAGAGCCAGAAGAAGAGGTGTATATGATATAATCTGAACATCCATAGATGAATCAAAAATGTGCAGACTTCAGAGATCCATTTGTTGACTAAAGCAGATATCTCGAAGTTGGAACATATATTTTGATAAGATGATCAAAACGTATGGCTTCATTAAGAACGAAAAAGAACTCTGCATATACAAATGGGCTAATGGATCCGTAGTTATATTTTTTATTTTGTATGTGGATGATATTCTCTTAATCAAAAATGACATCCCTACATTACAGGAAATAAAAGTCTGGTTGTCATCATAATTCTCTATAAAGTATTTGGAAGAAGCATCCTATATCCTAGGGATGAAAATCTATAGAGGTAGATCTAAGAGATTGTGATGAGGGACAATCCTAAAGAAAAGAAAAAGAAACCAATCCTAAAGATCAAGCTCCCTTTTATTCATCAACAACAAATCACTCCCGACTAGGAGCATCATTATTCCCAGGATAGACAGTATAGTTGCCTATACTTTGCTCAGGAGGTGTGATTGATTGATACGATATCAAAGTGAGATCAATCTAAATGATGCAGATGAATGCCGTTCTAGAGATCAGTAAATAACTAGTAATAAGAAAATATATAAATAGATAGCAGAAATTAAACATGCTTATGAGTAAATATAAAAAGAAATATGAATGGGATGAGGGAGAGTAAAATATTAAACCCATGAAAAAATTCGAGAAGATGATAAGAATCCAGATTGTGGTAATTAAGAAACTATCTTGATTAGGACTCTTAATCTTTTAATAAAATAGATCCATCAATAAAGAACTAAATCTTTACCAATATCGAATCTAATAGAAAAAATAAAAATCAAAGATCAACTGAGAAGGAATGAAGGTCGTTAACAATATATGATCTATAGAATAAGGGATCACTATTTTCTCTCATCACAATAGATAAAAATCTTAGAGGAGAGAGATCTTCTCTCAGTGGGATAGGCTTGCGTGGTTAGATGGTGGAGTCAAATCAAGATCGTAAGAACACTGGATCTCAAATAGATGAAGGTTAAAAGGATAAGAAAGAAAGTGGGCCTCACATCGTCCCCTTGTGGGGCAATTTTGGATCTCACACTCTCTCCCTCTCGAAGCAATTGACACAAATATTTATGAGATTTACAAAATCATTCATTGCTTTCTTCATGAAAGATACAAAGATTTATGTAGAACCTTAGGGGTCCTATTTCTTTAGGAATTCCTTATCCTTTACAAGGAAGAAATCAGCCTTCCTATAAAAAAGTAAAGCATTATGTTTGGTTTTCAAATAAAGTAATCTACCATGAAAAGAAAATCAGCTCTTCAACAAAATAAGTAAGTAGCCAAGAACTCTTAAAAAATCCTAGGAAAGAAATGAAACTCCAGATGGGCACTTGATACTTGATACAATTTGGCATGAGGATCCTTAGGCACGGCACATGCTGGTATGCATATTTTTCCCCTGGGTGTGTGGAGAGTGGTGGCTCCAAAGGTGACATGGACAAACCCAATACAAACCCAAGTATGGCCTTATGGACCCAAAACTAAATGTATCAAAATAACTTAATTATTGGTTGAAAATAAATAACTGAAGTAGAGTCAATCTAATGGAGCTTCTTTGATCTAAATCGAATCCAAATCATGTTGCTAAGTTTTGATGGCTCTGGTGTCTGCACCAATTCTCCCAAGGTGGGGAGAACTCGATCCTATCGAGGTGGGTCGATTCCACTCTAGTGATACTCAAGCAAATCGAGATCAATGTGCTGCAGTTCTTCTCAAGTGATCCAGATATCTTCAGACTCTAATCGACGTCATCATCTAACCAAATATCGCTGATAGCCTCGACTCTAGGTGAAAAGAATTTGCTCATCCAAAATTCTCTCAATCTGATTATGTTTTGCTGATATTTTGGCTGGTAGACCCTTAAGGATAGGCTCGCTCTTAAAGGTTGGTTTAAGTTCAAACGGCTCACTAGGTATCTGAGTTAGCTCTTTATAGGCGATGAAATCTGTAATGTTAAAAATAGAGCTAATCTCAAAATCAAAAAGCAAGTCCACAACATACACATTTAGTCTGATTTTTTTTATGATCTTAAATAGATCTATTTCTCAGGCATATAACTTCTTCATAGTTTCGGATGGAAACCATTCAGGCCTCAATTGAACCATCGCATAATCTCCCTCCACAAACTCTTGGACACATCGATGGGAATCTACATTCTGTTTATAAACTTTATTGCTAATGCTAATTTTTTTACTAATCTCTTTATTCAAACTCTTGACATATTGTGCAAATGACTCTACAGATTCAAAAATCCTAGCATGCATGGGTAGTGGGATGAAATCTATTGATTTTCTAAGTTGATATCCATGAACTACTTCAAAAGGACTCATGCCAATAGACCTATTAACAAAATTATTATATGCAAATTCGGCTTGCGGCAGCAAAAGATTTCAATTGCCCATATGTTTCCCAATCTAGCAATGCAATAGATTTTCAAGACTCTTATTGACCACTTCGATTTGATCGTCCATTTGCGAGTGATAGGCAGAAGAAAATTTTAGTTTTGTGTCTAGAAGATACCATAGAGTTTTTTAAAAGTAGCTCATAAATCTAACATTCCTATCAGACATAATGATTTTAAGCAATCTGTATAGTCTAACAATCTCATCAAAATATATCCTTGCAACTTTCAACGTGTCGGACATTTGGCAATAGGACAAAAAATGGGCCATTTTTGAAAATCTATCTACAACTACTAGAACGGAATCATACTTCCTAACTGTCCTAGGTAACCCCAAAATAAAATTTATACTAACATCTTGCCAAGGACAGTCTGGTATAGATAAGGATATATATAGGCCAGTATTTTATTTTCTCTGTTTGGCCACGGCACACATCTACACTAGGCAACAATTCGGACGATATCTTTTTTCAAACTTGGCCAAAAGAACTGAGCTTCTACTAACTCTATGGTTTTATTTCTACCAAATATCTAGCTAATCTTCTAGCATATAGTTTTCAAATTAAAAAATCTCTTAAAGATGTATGGTGGACACACAACCCAGTTTCTCTAAATAGGTAACCATCCTGAAGGATGTATTTACTATATTCTCTAGATGGCCCTTTACGTAAAATGATAAGTATGCTATCAAAATCTGGACACTCCTTATAATCTTTTTTAACCTTATCAAAACCAACAACTTTTATACTAATGGTGGATAGCAAAGTATGTCGACAACTCAGGGCATCAGCAGTGTGATTCTCTACACCTGACAGTGTTTCAAAATAAAAGTATAGGCTTGCAAAAACTCGACCCACCTACCATGTCTATGATTCAATTTTTTTTGAAAATTCAAGAATTAGAGGGCCTCATAGTCAGAGTATAAAATAAATTCTTATAATAGTAGGTAATGTCTTCAGTATCTTAAAGCTTGGATTACAGTGTAAAACTCCTTATCATACATAAAATACTTGAGTTTACAATCATTAAGTTTCTTGCTAAAGTATGCTACCGGATAACCTTCTTGACTAAGGACACCATCAATCCCAACTCCTGACGTGTCGCCTGCTACTTCAAAAGCCTTGGAAAAATTAGGTAGATGTAAGACTGGGGCATGGGTCATCTTATCTTTAATGTCTAGGAAGGCTCTATTAGCTGCTCTAGTCCATTTAAAATCTCTCTTTCTAATGTAGTCAGTAATGAGAGTGACTATAGTGCTAAATTCTTTTATGAACCTATGGTAAAAGATTGCTAATCCATGAATACTCTGCACGTTATGCACACTCTTGGGCACCGGCTACTCAACTATTGCTCTAATCTTTTTAGGATCCGCAGACACACCATCGGGGGTAATAACAAAACCTAAGAAGATGACACGGTCTGTCATGAAAGCACTTCTTAGGATTAGCATACAAGCTTTCTATTCTAAGAACTTGACACAGTTTTTGGAGATGGTCTAGATGGTCTTTTCTAGTTCGACTATAGATCAAAATGTCATCAAAGTATATGACTACAAATACTGCTATAAACAGTTGTAGTACTTGGGTCATCAACCTCATGAAAATACTAAGGGCATTGGATAATCCAAATGGCATCGCCATCCATTCATATAAATCATCTTTCATCTTAAAAGTAGTTTTTCACTCATCTCTTAGTCTAATCCTTACTTGATGGTAACCACTCTTAAGATTAATCTTAAAAAAAAATAGTGGCTCTAGCCATCATATCTAGCATGTCATCTAATCTAAGGATGGAGAAGCAGTACTTAATGATGATCTTGTTAATGGCATGGCTGTCTATGCACACCCTCCATGTACCATTCTTCTTTGGAGTCAATAGTATAGGAACCATGCAAGGACTCAAATTTTCTCTCACGACCCTTTTTTTTATCAGCTCTCCAACTTATCTTTGCGGCTCGATATATTCAGTAGGGTTCAACCTATAGTGGGGCAAGTTGGGTAGGGTAGATCCAGGAACTAAATCAATGGTGTGTTGAATATTTCTCATAAGCGGTAAGTAATCTAGGAGATCCTCAGAAAAGATATCATGAAACTTACTAAAAAGGCTAGCTACTTCCTTGGGATAATCTACCTTAGGGTTCTCATGAACTTCTCTTGCAGCAAGCATCTAAACTGGTGATCCTTCACTCATGGTCATCTCTAATTCTTTAGCACCTATCAGATGGAGGCTTTTCTTCTTGATCTTTTCTTTTGGTCCATCACTTATTTTTTAATTGGTAGCCTTAGGTGGGGAAGGATTAATCATGATCTTCTTACTTTGATGAGTAAAAGTACAGGAGTTAGTTCGGCCATAAATCATAACATCATTGTCAAATAGCCAAAGTCGATCTAATATGATACTTTTGACTTCCATGGATAAGACATTGCACCAAACATGATCCTGATAGAACTAAAGCTGGATGGGAAAACAGCATCTAAATTTGATGAGAATAGAGAAAAAATCTATCCAAGACACATGGTATGGGCTGGGATGATCTACAGGAGTTAATCCTAATCGTTTAACCATATCGGTGGAGATGGTGCTGATACAGCTACTGCTATCAATGATCACCTTACAAATTTTATCATCAAATTTTATGAAAGTATAGAAAATAGAGATCCTACGCTAGTCTTCACTTAGTCTATGCTAGAACATACTTGATGACTCCGAGCCTAAGGTCTGACTCAAGTGCAATATAACTTAGGATATTTTTAGTACTCTCAGACTGCTTGACTAAATCTGGATTAGCTTCATAAACTTCCTCCTCAATATTTTTTAGGATTTCTCCCTCTATTTCTTCTATGAATAATGATCGATTGGGATATTGTGCAGCAAAGTGATCGTAACCATGGCACTTGAAGCAATGAGATCGAGAACTACTTCCTTTTGATAACTCTCCTATAGCTTATTTTTCTTTATCTTCTTTTTTCTCAATTAGATTTGTAGGTGGAGGTCCATTACTAGGAGCCTGGTTAATATCGGGTCTCGATCCAGAAGGGGTTACTCAGCTAGGTTTAGGATGATGGAGAGTCAAATATCTAGAAAACCTCTCAAAATCTAAGGTAAGTTGATAAGCTTGTTCTAACGTGGTTATCTCTCACAAAAAGAGCTCACACTGGATATCCTCTCGTAATCCAGCTCTAAATCTAGATAAGGTGACAACCCTATCTTTGACTACTCTATATCTCATGAGGTATTCATCAAATCTCATGATGTATTCGATGACCATTCTATTCCCTTGAGTCAACCTCTACCATTGATCTAAAAATCATTGTTGGTAAGAGGTAGGGAGGTACTTCTCTCTGAGTTTCTCTTTCATCACATCTTAGGTTTCTATCAATCTTGTCTTCTCTGGTTGAGAAGACACTCAACACTTTTTCAATAAAGTCAGGCTTGCCTAACCAATTTCATCCTAGCAAATCTAACTCTTCTTGCTTCAGACATTTCATACCACCTAAAGTAGTGGTCCATGCCCGATTCTTAGTCTTGATATTCTCTTGGATCTAGACAACCATCAAAATTTGGTGCTTCGACCATCACATTCTTAAGGATATGCTCATCTTGGTCGAACTAGTTATAGAGCGGACGTGCCCCTATAGGTTGATCTAGTTCTAGATTCCTACCTCTTTGTCCTATAGGCAGTTGGGGAGACTCAGGTTCAGGTTGTTTCTGCCTAGCTTCTTTTAATACTACTATTCTCTCATTCATAGCTTTCATAAAATTTTTTAAGCCATCAAACTTTTCAGTCAGAGTATTAATGACGGTTGCTATATTGGGGTCCATATTGGTGTTGAGTGAAGAAGTAGGACATTGGTACCGGGTACTTGATCTAGTGGTCATGCAAATCTAGGGTGCAGAAATAAGATGGAGTAAGAAAATTAAAATGCCTAAAAGCAAATTATAAAATTTAAAATATAAAAATTTAACTTATGAAAATTTAAATTGCTGAATTTAAACTAAAGCCCTAATCAACCAGCTCTGATACCAAATTGATGTGGGATAACCCTAAAGAAAAGAGAAAGAAACTAATCCTAAAGATCAAGCTCCCTTCTGTTCATCAATAATAAATCATACCTGGCCAGGGGCATCATTATTTTTAAGATAGACAATATAGTTTCCTATACTCTACTTAGGAGGCATGATTGATTGATATGAGAGCAACGCAAGATCAATCTAAATGATGCAGATGAATGCCATTCTAGAGATCAACAAACAACTAACAATAAGAAGGTATATAAATGGATAGCAAAAATTAAATATGCTCATGAGTAAATGCAAAAGAAAATATGATTGGGATGAGGAACAGTAAAATATTAAACCCGTAAGAAAATTTGAAAAGATGATAAGAATCCAGATTGGGATAGTTAAGAAACTATCCTATTTAGAACTCTTAATCTTTTAACCAAATAGATCAATCGATAAAGAACTAGATCTTTACCAACATCGAATATAATAGAAAAAATAAAAATCAAAGATCAACTGAGAAGAAACGAAGGTCCTTACCAGTATATGATCTATAGAATAAGCGATCACTCTTTTCTCTGATCATGATAGATGAAAATCCTGGAGGAGATAGATCTTCTCTTGGTGGGATAGAATTGTATGGGTAGATGATGGAGTCGAATCGGGGTCGTAGGAACATTGGATCTCAAGTAGATGAAGGTTAAAGGGATAGGAAAGAAAGTGGGCCTCATACCCTCCTCTTGTAAGGTAATTTTGGGTCTCACACCCTCTCCCTCTCAAAGCGATTGATATAAGTATTTGTGGAATTTATAAATTCATTCATTATCTTCTTCATGAAAGATACAAAGGTTTATATAGGACCCTAGGGGTCTTATTTCTTTAGAAATCTCTTACCTTTTACAAGGAAGAAATCAGTCCTCCCACAAAAAAGTAAAGCATTATGTCTGATTTTCAAACAAAGCAATCTACCATGGGAAAGAAATCAATTCTTCAATAAAATAAGTAGGTAGTTAAGAACTCTTAAGAAATCCTAGAGAAAAAATGAAACTCTATATGGGTGCTTGATGCTTGGCATAACTTGGCAGGAGGATCTTTGGGCACAACACATGCTGGCATGCATATTTTTTTTCTAGGCATGTAGAGAGTGATGGCTCCAAAGGTGACATGGATAAACCCAATACAAACCGAAGTATGGCCCTATAGACCTAAAATTAAATGCATCAAAATAACTTATGGATTGAAAATAAATAACTGAGTAGAGTCAATCAAATGGGGCTTCTTCGATCCAAATTGAATCCAAATCATGTTGTCAACTTCTAATGGCTCTGTTGTCCACACCAGGTTGCTTGGATTGTCCCAATCCACATACATAAATATCATCCTGAAGTGGTTTAGTATGAAGAATTTTAAGAGAGGCTATCACTCGATAAGCTATGAAATTTTCCTCTTTAAGAGGGATTGTCCGATAATTTCTCAAGAGAGAGAGCATATGAGTAGAATCTCATATGCCTCAGTAGTGAATTTTATAATATACGTCATGACATGTATGAAATCGGATATGGCATACTCACTAGGGGTAGTGAGTAGATACCAGTCTGATGTGGGTGAGAATCATCGGAAGGTCATGAAAACCATCTTTAGATATTTGAGAAATATTAAGGACCAGTGGCTCGTTTATGAAGATTCTGACTTGAAACTTGTGGGATATACTGATTCTAATTTTCAATCAGATCATGATGATAGTAAAAGTGTGTCGATACATATTTCTCCTAAATAGTAGAGCAGTCCGCTAAAAAAATTTCAAGCAGCACATTGTGGCCAACTCAGTTTGTGAGGTGAAATATATCATGGCATCCGATAATGTGAAAAAAGCTATATGGTTGCAAAAGTTCATCAGCAAGCTTAAAGTGGCAACCTCCATTGATGGTCTTACTCTACAATATTGTGATAGCACTGGCGCCATTACTCAAGCAAAGAAATCGAAGTCCCATCAATGCACCAAGTATATTCTATGCTGCTATCATCTTGTTTGGGAGATCATAGATCGAGGTAACATCAAGCTTCAGAAGATCGATAGAAAGAAGAATCTGGCTGACCCATTTACTAAAGTCCTCGGGGTCAAAGAGTTCGAAGATCATAAATAGAAGATAGGTATGTAATACTGTATTGATTGACTTTAGTCTATGTGAAAGTTGTTGAAAATTGTGTCCCAAAATTAATCATCAATTTATTGATGATTAAGCTCATTATTTGAAAATTATATATGAATTATTAATTAATAAAAATTATTTGGCTTTTTCATTATATTATGTACATCTTTCGATGATGAACTCTTTTATGATGAAGTCCTTAGGACTATTTTAACTGATAAAGAAAGATTTATCATTTAGTTCTTAAACCTATTCACGACCAAATGATATGCTATTACTAGGATAGTAGCGTTTGTCAAGAATAGATCATTGTAGGTCATATTGGTTGGTTGTCCTCTTAACTAAGGAGTGTGGAGATACTGGTATGGCATGCAAGTGAGATGTAAGAGTACATCTCATTGAATATGATCCAATTATGGAGCACTCTGTTGTCAAGAGTAGCTTGCGAAGGATATGGCTATAAGTATCCTTCTGATCTGAAATCATTATGGTGACTTGTAAGCAACTCACTGTGCTTTGGTGCCAGACTACCTAAATTTTTACTTTAGTAATGAAAGATTTTTTGGCATAGTCAAGTACTTGTGAAGTCAATTTGTGAATCAAGATGGGATTGACCACTCTTGATTTTAGAAGTTAGTACTACATTGTGTTTCAATTCAGCAAAATCTTGATCAGAGTAGTCCTTATGAGGAGTCAGAATTTATGAGACTGAGATACATTATGAATATACTAATAAGAGTTGACAGTTTAACTTTAAGTTATCTTGAGTACTAAGGGCCAAAGAGATGAATTATACTGTAACCATATGCCAAGGGTTCTTGAATATTGCTTTACAATCATTCGGCCTATTCGGATGTTAGGTATTATTGCTAGATGGTCACTTCGATTGGTATAAAAATTTATTTCTATACCACCAGCTTAAGCTCAAATCTATGGGGTCACACTCAAAAAAAATTTCTAACTGATCTAATGGCTGATCAATGATCGAGAATCATTCAAGGATTTAATTGTCAATATGATTGATGGTTAACTTTATGCAATAGTTACGATGAATTAATTTATTAAGAATTAATAAATTATTAGAAAATTAATTAGTAATTAGATTATTGATTAGCTTAATTTAATTAAGCAATATGGTTTGGATCAAATCTAATTAAATTAGATTCAATTTGGTTTGACCCGATTAGGTTATAAGATGACCTAATCGCTTAGGATGTTTGATTCCTGATTTGATCAGAATTTGAGCTCGATTAATTTTTGATTGGATTAAGATTTAATCAAATTGATTTAATACCTAATTAAATTAGGTTTTGATATCTGATTGGGTCTAATCTAATTTGATTAGGATGAGAACCTATTTGGATCAAATCAGAGTCCAATTGGATTGGACTACCCCTTGCGCCAACTACCTATTTCCACACCCTTTTGCTCTCCACACAAATTCAAAATTTGCATGGAGGAATCACACACCAAAACCTTTGTTGTTGCCCATTCTAGATAAGGGATTGGTTGGTTGAGCTTTGAATTCAAACTGATTTGAATTTGAGCTAAAACAACCTTGATCCTTATCTTGGTTTAAATTCAATTTCAAATTTGATTTGAACTTGGTCCAGTCCTTATCTCCATGCCATTTTTCTCATCACGCAATTTCAGATTTGCATGAAGCTTTCTTATGCCCAGAGGTTATTCTCGGCTCTCCTTTGCACCCCCTTTGGATAAGAATAGGTTGGTTAAGCTTTGAATTCAAAGTTAGTTTGAATTTAACCTCAACCATATAGTAATTATCTTATCCCATCTAATCCCCACGCCACCCTTAAGAAGGGGTTTGTTTTGTGCGACAAAACATAAGTGAGTGAATTATCGTGAGAAAGGTTTCTCAGAGTGGGGCATGAACAGAGAGGGGGTGGGCCTTCTGTGTGACAGAAAGAGGATATACATTTCCTCTTGGGTGTGAGGTTCTGGGTGGGTACCCTAGGGTTTCGACTAGGGTTTTGCGAAAGGAAAAAAAGAAGAGTTAAGAGAGTCTTCTCATCTTCTTATTCCACCACCTTTTCTCCTCCTTGACATCTTGCTCATTCTTGAAAGAGTCCGAGAGAATTGAAGAAGGAGTGAGATCAGCCTTCAACGTGATATGTATATAAGCTAGCACTCCCAAAGAGACCGATCAGCACAGGACTTCGAGTGAACTTTCATAGAGGTCGGACATCTTGTGCGACTGCGAGCAACCAGAAGGCTTCCTTTATCATATTTATCAGTAGGGGCAATCATCGACCCATACTCTGGTAAGAGATTTGATCTCAATAGATAAGATCTACTCATGTGGTATGCTAGTCATAAATGTGATCTACTTGATTGTTGATGTGATCAGCAATTTTTATTTATCAGATTATGCATAAAATTCATATCATATGATCCTAAGTTGGTAGTTTTAGATCTGATCTAAAGCATGCTTTGTAGATTAAAGTATTTAATCTAATATCTTTTGATGAAAAATTTTAAAAATGCATGCTTGAAACTGCCTAGTTTTCCTTCACCTCCTTCGTATAAGTCCTTGGTGACTACTCTTCTAATGGAGAAGAGCACCATCAAGATGGATGGGGTCACTATGGAGATTCTTCAGAATAAGGTTCTCAGTTGAGAGAACCCAGCTTCGAGCTCAGATGACGGTAGCTCAGTTTTGGTAGTTTCTAGAGGAACAGGTGGCAGTAGACAGAGCTGCAGAGAATCATGAGGAGGACAATCCAGATCTAAGATGAGGGATCCTAGCAAGATCAAATGTTATCGGTGCGATGAGTTGGAGCATCATGTTAGAGATTGCCCTCAACTCAGAGATCGGACAAGGGCTACTACAGTGATGGCCAGTAGCGAATTGGATGATGATGTCCTATTGATATTTGATGAGGTATCTATTAGAAAATATATCTTAAAGCCAATCATTTGGATGATTGTGCTCTTTATAATTTATATATAAATTATGAATTAATAAAAATTATTTTATATTTTCATTATTAGGTGTACATCTTCCTTATTAGAACTTTTGTGTTATGATGAAGTCTTTAGAACTATATGATAATTGACAAAGAAAGATTTATCGAATAGTTCTTAAACATGTTCGCAATCAAATGATACGTCATTAAAGGATGATGATGTTCATCAAATATAGGTCATTGTGTATCATATAGATTGATTGTCCTCTTAACCAAAGAGTGTGGAGACATTGATATGGTATATAGGTGAAATATAGGAGTACATCGTCACCAAACAAGTGACTCACCTGCAGAGCGCTCTGCTGTCAAGAGCAGCTCACAAAGCGTATGGGTATAAGTGTCTCTCATACTTGAGATCATCATAATGAATTGCAAGCAACTCATTATACTTTGGTGCTGGACTACCTACATTTCTAATACAGTGATGGAAGGTTACTAGGTATAGTCAAGTACTTATGAAGTCTGTGTGTAGATCAAGATAGGATTGACCTCTCCGAATTATAAGAGAAAATATATCACTGTATTTTAATTTAGTAAACTCTGGATCCGGATAATCCATATGATAGATGTGAAATATTAAAATAAAATGTTGATGACTCACCCAGGGTTGACAATTAAACCCGAGGTTTTCTTAAGCATTTGTGGTCAAAGGAATGAATTATGTGGTAACCATCTGTGTAAGTTCTTGAATATTGCCTTGCATATTTTCGATCTATCCAAACATCGAGAACCATTGCTAGATAATAACTTTGATTAGTATAGAAAATAATTTCTGTGCTATCAGCTTAGTGTTCTAACTTATGGAGTCACACACAAAGTCAAGCAAGATAGGAAAGAATTGACTTAAGTCTATATATTCAATATTGAAAGTACATGACTACTTGATTGAATAAATAGATTAGCTTAATTGAAAATTAAGTTGAGAATTATATGAGATTAAATAGTTGACTATTTCTAGCTAGCACTAGACATGAGGTGCAAGTTCAATTTCAAAGATGAACAAGAATTGATCTATGATCTAAGGAGTCTATAAGAGATTCAATTTTAGTACTAATTAATTTTAAATTAGATTTAATTTAATTAGACTTAATTAAATTAAAAATTCAAGTTAGACTTGATCTAAACAGTTTGAGATTGATAGCCTATTCGAAATTGGTTCGAATCAAGTTCGCATTGGATTCAATTTGATCCAAAATTAGATTGAATCTTTAGAGTCCAGAATTATTGAGACTCTCTCTCTTCATGGCTGACCAAAAAAGGGTGGGGGTACTGGTTATACCGCCCCTCCTCTTGGGTGTAGAAGTGGGTGCATGGAGATGCCAAGTTAGGCTCCAATCCTATCTCCATTAAGACTCCTCATATGATAAGGGGTGAAAAAAATTCAAAGCTGATTTGAATTAGGACTCCTAGTCTAATGGGTTGTGGAGAGTCATCTATAAATAGAGAGGACCTCTAACCATCAAAGATATCAATCTGATTGAGTGCTAAGTTGAGAGTAGAGAGGTGTCGGTGTCCCAAAGAAGGAGTGCTATCCTTCTCCTTGGTGTGCTGAATTAGGGCTGATCTTCTCTTAGTGTGAAAAAGCTTTTGGCATCCCAATTGCTGGTGTGAGGTATCATATTAGAGCTCTATTCGTCCCTCCCTTGCTGCCTTCAGAAGGTGCGACAATCTGAGGATTCATTCATCTTTCCTGCAAGGTTTGGCATACACGCAAAGTAGAGGGCTTGTGCTTTTAGGCCTCACGAGATATCAGATTCAAGCAACCTCTGGAGATTTGATCCCTGTTCCACTCCAATCAAGGCAAATATAAATGTTATATTTCCACTAGAATAGAAAATTTTCAAATCATACCCTGGCGATCTGATTAGATGAAAGATCTTTTTTCTTCAATATCTACTTCTTTTCTATAGTGAATTTTAGATTTTGCATGCACCTATCGTGTATGTTGCAAAGAGGAGCTGTTTGACTCTCTGAAGAATAGTGAGGGCATTGCTCACTTGTTGGATGGATTGAGCTATGTGATCAGAGGCATCAGGATGGTTAGCTGAAGGACACATGATAATGTAGTAAAAAAATTAGGAGAGGTCTAATACATATCCAATTTCAGATAAAATCTTATCTCACTGAGCAGACTGAATTCAAACGGCTATAGGTGGATAGTTGATGATAGAATCCTAAGGATCATTCATGGCGATAAGATGATATTAGAGGGGAAGAAGATCAGAAGAGGGCATTACTACCTAGCAGGGAGCCCAGTGTAAGGTGGAGCTTCAGGAGCCAGGGGGAGCTCAGTGCAAGGTGGAGCTCCAGGTGGAGGTGGATCAGACACAAGATGGAAGACTCGGGAAGATGAGAGGCGATGTCGCAGAGTGAAGTTTCTATTGCCGTAAAAGACTTTTTCAAGCAGATCTTTTGTCAAAGTGGACACAGTCCATGATGAAGGTGGGATCGAGTGGCCTCGCTTGACTCTCATGTTTGTCCATCCATGAGATAGCAGGCATGCCCCAGGGCATGGGGGCAAGATGGATCATAGGCTCTTGAGATAGATGGAGGTTAAATATTGAGTCGAGGTAGAGATTGCTGAGAAAAATATCTCAAGATTCGATCCATAATAATCAAAACAAGATCCAAGATGAAGAAGAAAATCTAACGAGCTCAAGAACAGTCCAAATGGAGTCCAGACGGAGGAGATACGTACAAAGAAGCAGGCTGGAAGCAACTGGTATGGCCCATGGTGACGCGAATATTTAGTGCAGGGGCAAAATGGTAATTTTAAAACTTTTTCAAAATTACTATTTTACAGAGAAATTATTAATTAATCTCATTAATTAATACTAATTAACCCTACACTAGGATCTAAATATGATACAACAGCATGCATTTAAATTTGAAATTCAAATTTGAATCAGTAAACGTTTTACAGTACTGTGTTCAGAACACATCACCTTTTGCGGGTAATCGATCACCGTAATCTAATCACCGTTGGAGGGCTCTGATCATCACGTCGTAGCCACCCAACTGTCTGGCCTCTGCGGATCGTCCACACGAAGCTCCCGTCTGATCAGCTCCTCACGAATGCTAGTTCGTGATTTCACCCTTTTGATGGCAGATGTTGATCGAACTCCTTCGATCGATGTGTGCTGACTTCTCGGATGCTCCGGATCATCTGCACAATTACTTGAGAGGCTGATGGATCTCTCTCTAAAATTTGGTGGACTCATGACACTCGTGGCACACCAATCTCACTTCCCGAACCCTAGGTAGAAACCCTAGGGTACACACCAAAAACCCTGCGCCCAATTTTCTCTCTTTTCTTTCTTTTTCTCTCGGAAGGTTTTGGACCTTCACCTTGTGCAGAAGCCTTCCTCACGCCCCAAAGTTTCTCTCCTAATTTTTCTACGCACGTCCCACCTTTCTCCTCTTTTTAAAACAACGTCGAACGTGTCTTATCCGCGTGAGAGGATAAAGACAAGAGGTTACACATTTGAATTCAAATCAAATTTGAGTTCAAATGAAAACCAACTTATCCCTATCCTTTTGGGTGTGAGAAGAGAAGGGGCGTGGCTCTTTGTGCGTGGAAAAAGTTTCATGAGAAACCTTTTCTCGTGTAAGTAATGTGGTGCACAAAATGGATAAGGATGAAAGGGCAAGTGATAAGTTATCCATTCAAATTCAAACATGCTTTGAATTTGAATGGCTAACTAATTATTTTATCCATCCATATGGCGCACAAATGAGGATGTGGGGAAGGGTTTTGTGTGAGAAAAATTTCATGAGAAGTTTCTTCTCGTGAATTCAAATGGGTGCAAGGAAGTTGGGTGACGCAGGGAATTTAAAACAAGGTGGTTTGATTCAAATTGAGCCAACCTAGTTTAAAATAGGTTGAGCACAATTAGATCAAATTAAACCCAACATAATTAGGCTTAATTAGGCTTAATAAAATCCTAATCAAATCAGGAATTAACTAAACCTAACCCCTGATCAAATCAGGGACTAAACCACCTTAGCGATTAGGTCAACATTTAACCTAATCGGGTCAATCCAAACTGAATCCAATTCAATTGGACTTGATCCAAAAATAATTACTCAATAAAATTGAGTTAATTAGTGATTAAATCACTAATTAAATCTCTCATAAATATTGAGTCCAAATTTGATGGGCAATCAGGCATCAGAGACCATCGATATGAAACCCTGATCAAAGAGTTCAAATTTCAAATTCAAAATTTGAAATTCAAAATTTTGACCCCGGTACCCAAAATGTGTGGAACTCATGATTAGAGAATCCTAATTCTCAATCATAGAGTCCCAGATAGATAAGACTCATAATCAGCCATCAGATCAGAAAGGAACCTTTAATGTGTGTGACCCCGCAGGTTCGAACCTAAGCCGGTAGCACAGGAACCAATTTCTGTACTAATCGAAGTGACCATCTAGCAATGGTACCCGACGATCGGATAGGTCAAATAATCGCAATCGCAACATTCAGAACCTACGTGAATATGGTTACCGTATAATTCATCCCTTTTGACCCCTGTGTTTAGGATGACTCAGAGTTAAACTGTCAACCCTGATGATATCATCCGAATCGTGCTCAACTCAATTAGTCCTGTGACTCCTCACTAGGACTACCCTGGCCAAGGTTTTGCTAAATTGAAACACGACTGTACACAGCTCCTAAACTGGAGTGGTCAATCCCATCTTGACACATGCACCGACAAGTCAAGTACTTGACTACACCCAGCAACCTTCCGTCACTGAATTAGAAATTCAGGTAGTCCAGTGCCTAAGTGTAGTGAGTTGCTTGCAAGTCACCGTGGCGGTCTCAGGTCGGAGGGACATTTATACCCATATCCCATCGGAGCAAATCTTGACAGTAGAAATAGCTCCGGAGTTGGTCACGTTCAGTGCAGATGTACCATTACATCTCACCTGTATGCCATACCAGTGTCTCCACACTCTTTGGTTATGAGGACAACCAACCCATATGGCACACAACGACCTATGCTCGATAAATATTGTCGTCCTTGGTAACAACGTATCATTTGGTCGCGAACATGTTTAAGGACTAAACGACAAATCCTCCTTTGTCGAGTCTAAATAGTCCTAAGGACTTCACCACAACACAGGAGTTCATTAGAAGATGAAACATTTGTGATGAAAAAATATCAAAATAACTTTTATTTATTTATAATTCATGTACTAATACAAAAGGAGCACAACCGTCAACAGGCTGACGATTGGCTTTGGGACACTATTCCCAACAATCTCCCACTTGGCCTAAAGCCTATCGGTGCAGTATCTAATACCCATCTTCGACTTGTAGTCGTTGAACTCCTTCACCGCAATGGCTTTAGTGAATGGGTCGGCCAGGTTCTCCTTCCCGTCGATCTTCTGAAGGTCGACGTCACCTCGATCCACGATCTCCCGGATGAGATGGTAGCGGCACAGAATATGCTTCGTCCGCTGGTGTGCCTTTGGTTCCTTCGCCTGAGCAATGGCTCCAGAGCTGTCGCAGTAGAGCAGAACTGGACCAACAAGGGAGGGTGCTACTCCGAGCTCGGTGATGAATTTCCTCAGCCACACCGCTTCTTTGGCAGCATCTGATGCAGCAATATACTCCGCCTCGCATACTGAATCAGCCACAGTGTGCTGCTTGGAACTCTTCCAACAGACAGCCCCACCATTAAGGGTAAAAATAAATCCTGACACACTCTTGCTATCATCTCGATCAGACTGGAAACTAGAGTCTGTAAACCCTATAAGTCTCAAGTCCGATTCACCATATATAAGCTACTGGTCCTTAATATTTCTCAAATACTTCAGGATGGTTTTAACAACCTTCCAGTGATTCTCTCCTGGATCAGATTGGTATCTACTCACTACCCCTAGTGAGTATGCCACATCTGGTCGTGTACATGTCATGGCGTACATGATAGATCCCACTGTCGAAGCATATGGAATCCTATCCATACGCTCTCTCTCTTGAGGTGTTGTCAGACAATCCCTCTTCGAGAGAGAAATTCCATGGCCTATCGGTAGATAGCCTTTATTGAAATTTTCCATGCTGAACCTTTTCAGCATAGTATCAATGTACGTGGACTGGGATAAGCCAAGCAACTTTTTAGATCTATCCCTATAGATCCTCATCCCTAGGATGTAGGAAGCTTCTCCCAGATCCTTCATGGAGAACTGTGACGATAGCCAAATCTTTATTCCCTGTAATGCAGGGACATCATTCCCGATTAAGAGAATGTCATCCACATACAATACAAGAAATACTACTGCTGGACCATTAGCCCACTTATAAATGCAGGGTTCTTCTCCGTTCTTAACGAAGCCATACGTTTTGATCATCCTATCAAAACGTATGTTCCAACTCCGAGATGCCTACTTGAGTCCATAAATGGACCTCTGTAGCTTGCACACCTTAGACTCATCTGTGGATGTGAACCCTTCAGGTTGTATCATATACACCTCTTCGTCCAGCTCTCCATTTAGGAAAGCTGTCTTCACATCCATCTGCCAGATTTCATAGTCCAGATGGGCAGCTATCGCAAGCATAATCCGAATGGATTTGAGCATTGCCACAGGAGAAAACGTCTCGTCATAGTCTATACTATAACGTTGACGATATCCCTTGGCAACCAAACGGGCTTTATAGGTCTCCACCTTTCCGTCTGCGCCCCTCTTCCTTTTGAAGACCCACTTACACCCTATGGGTTTTACTCCTTCGGGTGGGTCAACCAATGTCCACACATCGTTGACCTTCATGGACTCCATTTCGGATTTCATGGCCTCTAGCCATTTCTCAGAGTCAGGTCTCTGCATTGCATCCATGTAGGTGATCGGATCCTCATCGTTTTCATCAAGTTCGATAGGATCACCATCCCGGACCAAGAAACCATAATATCTGTCCGGTTGATGTGGTACTCTACCAGACCGCCTTAAGGGTGCATAATCAATGGGCTCCGGATCTGATCTAATCAAATCCGGTTCAGGTTCAGTAACATGTGTCGGTTTTTCCACCTGTCGAACTTCGTCAAGTTCGACTTTAGAGGCAACAGTTCCTTCACTAAGGAACTCCTTTTCTAAAAAGATTGCCTTAAGGCTGACAAATACCTTTTGCTCATCAGCAAGGTAGAAATAATACCCTTTGGTCTCTTTTGGGTACCCTATAAAATTACACTTGTCAGACCTAGGTCCAAGCTTGTCTGTAATTAAACGTTTAACATAAGCCGGACACCCCCAAACCCTAAGGTGCGAGAGTACTGGCTTACGTCCTATCCATATCTCATATGGCATTTTGGCTACAGACTTACTCGGAACTCTATTTAGAAGGTAACAAGCCGATTCGAGCGCATATCCCCAGAGGGAGATCGGCAGACCAGCAAACCCCATCATGGATCGAACCATGTCTAACAGGGTCTGATTCCTCCTTTCAGACACACCATTATGCTGTGGTGTTCCAGGAGGAGTCCACTGAGAGAGAATCCCATTCTCCCCTAGATACGTCAGAAACTCATTGGAAAGGTATTCACCTCCTCGATCAGATCGAAGAGTTTTAATACACTTCCCAGTTTGTTTTTCTACCTCATTTCGAAATAGTTTGAACATTTCAAATGATTCCGACTTATGCTTCATTAAATAGACATACCCATACCTAGATAGGTCGTCTGTGAAGGTTATGAAGTAGAAAAATCCACCTCTTGCACTTGAGCTCATGGGTCCACATACATCAGAATGTACCAGACCTAAGAGTTCACTGGCTCGCTCACCTTTTCCAGTAAAAGGTGACTTGGTCATCTTTCCAAGAAGACAGGACTCACAGGTTGAAAGTGATTCACAATCACTAACTTCAAGAATTCCTTCTTGAGCCAACCTGTTTATCCTGTTCTTATTGATATGACCTAGCCTACAGTGCCAAAGGTAGACTTCTGACACATTATCTATTCTAGAGCGTTTACCGAATTTTTGAACCACATTAACAGGCTGTGATAGTAAGTAAATTCTATTATTTAATTATCCAACAAATATTGTAACACCATTCAAAATGATATTGCAAATATTTCCTTTTATTAAAAAATCATAACCGTACATGGCCAAAAGGCCTACAGAAATAATATTTAATAAGAAACTTGGACAATAGTGACATTCACTCAGAATTACATTACGAGAATTGATTACAAGACTCATGATTCCTAAAGCTAGAACTGGAACTTTGCTTCCATCTCCAACATTCAGGAACCTCTCGCCTTCATCAAATCTCCTACTGACCTGCAGACCCTGCATCAAATTACAAATATGATAAGGGCTTCCGGTATCCAATACCCAGACAGTAGTATCACAAATCGAAAAGTTGCAAGGAGTTATCATATAATTACCTTGCTTCTTCTTTGGCCTGTTCGGGTCCAGGGAGGCAATGTATTGAGGACAGTTCCTCTTCCAATGCCCATGCTTCTTGCAAAAGAAGCACTCCGCCTGGCTCTGGTCATGCTTGCGCTTCTTGGTCTGACCCCGTGCTACTGTCCCAGCATGAGATTGCACCTTCTTATTTTTCTTCTTCTTGTTCTTCTTCCCCTTCCCAAAGGGTTGACGACGAGAAGAAGACCCTCCCACTACATTCACCGACTCCTTATGGAGTTGGTGATCCTTCTCAAAGTTCTGCAGCAACCCCAACAATCCGTGGTAGTTTACTGCAGGCTTTGTCATTCGAAAATGAGTAAGGAATGGGAGGAAGGACTTGGGCAAGGAATTAAGGATCGCATCCTTACCGAGCTGCTCGTGCAGAGGAAAGCCCAATTTGCTTAGGCGCTCAATCATCTCGATCATATACAGTACATGATCAGTGACTGAGGCCCCATCCCTCATCTGAGCATTGAAAATAGCACAACTAGTTTTGTGCCTTTCAACGTCGTCAGGCATGCCAAAGGAGTCATTCAACATTTGAAGCATCTCCTGTGGCTGGGCATTCTCAAACCTTCAGCTGAACTCGTCATTCATTGCTGCCAGCATAATACATCGAACGGTGGTGCGGTCATTGAGCCACTTCAAGTAAGTGTCTCAGATCGCCTTACTAGCGTTCGGAGCTGGCTCCTCAGGTGCTGGATCCGTTACTACATAAAGGATCCGCTCATGCTCAAGGACGATTTTCAATTTTCGATACCAGCTATCGAAATTGGGTCCCATGAGCTTGTCATTATCTAATAATGACCGGAGCGACAGGGTAGTGGCCATAGCTGCTTAAAGGAAAACGAGACCTCTATTAGTACATAAATTAATACTAAAGACTTGGACTTTAGTCTAAAGTTTTTTCCAATATTTTTACGAACTGGTAGCCTCATCCTCCAATTCGAGGAATTACTTTAATTCCTTAATGGGTACTAGAATCCACACAGACTACACACGAGCCCAACTTTGGTTGGTCAACCCATGTGCATCTATGGGTAGGTTCTTAACCAGTGTTTCTCTAAACAACTTCTAGTAATTTATTTTGCCCCAGAACCTAATCAGTAGGCTTTGGCCTCCACTGAAAAGATCTGGTTAGGTCCAACCATTAACATGACTTAATTTAGTGAATCAGACCAATAAATGATCAGGCCCGACTTTGGCCGGCCAACCTAACCACCATCAGAAAGACTCAATTAAATTATCATATTATGAATAATAATTCCATTAGCCAATGAGCACCAGGCCTTTGGGCCTCCAATGATCATTGAACTAATGGACTCATTATCATTCACTTAATGGGAGGCTATGACTTAGTTATCATTATAACTTAATCATTTTAGGGACCTAATAATTTTGAGGATTTTATTAAAGAATAGTAGAGAAGAAATCATCCAGCCAATTTCAATCCTCCCACTGACTTCACCAAGTCAGATTAAAAAGGATTTAATTAAAGCTGGCATTAGGAGCACCTAAATCAGTCTTACTGATTTACCTAATGACATGGGTGAGCTCTAATCACCAAGTGATCTAATCAAAATCTAACTTACCAGATTGGTCAGGTAAGTGAGATCAGTGGTGGGGATTTGCCATTAACTCGTCAATGATCGAATCAATGCGAGTAGCTCCCGCTTAAGAATCACTGGTCAAAACTGCCGAACTTACCTTAGACACCAACCGGTTCATTAGTTTTAATTTTGATCAACTTAGTAAATAGAGCTCCACCGCGTAGCCATGAATTAAGTCCATCTTGGTCTAGTTAAAGACATGGACCCATTCAACTACAACTATTGAAGTTGAGTCTAGAGTATCCTTGACCTAATCTAATTCAACTTTTGATTAGATTTGACCAATTACTCCAATTAGTCTATTTTTTAAACTAACCTTAGGTCTAACCCAATTATGGACCTAATTCATCTAACCCATTGATCCAAAAGTTTATGCAATTGTCTTAGGTCTTAATTCACAATTCTAGACCTACTAGACAACACTTAATTCTTTTAATTAAGTACTTGGGCTGATGGGTCAGGGTTTGGCATTTCGAAAATAATTTTTAAATTTGAAAGATTTTATTTTCTGTTCACCAAATGTGTTAACTCATTTCACAAACGGGTCAGCACATTTCATAAACAGCAATTCTATTGCTCATTTTATAACAGAAAATAACTCAAAATAAATCATAAATTTTCTTTTAGATCTAATCTAACACATTCATGATAAATTTCTTAATTAAGTCCTTTCGCTGCTTCATCGGCATGGGATATAATTGCATCGGCACCCCTACCACCATAGGAGACCCCATCGAATGGGAAGAGAGGGCCTTTAAACTCTACTTTTATCCTATGACCAGACGGCCATGGCAACCAACCCAATTAGATTACTTGCTACTTGGATCATGTATATCTAAATATACAAATTTTAAAATTTAAATTTTGAATTTCAAATTTTAAATTTCAAATTTTAAATTTCAAATTTGAGATTTCAACCAAATTTCAAATTTCGAATTTTCAATCTTTGAATTTTAAATTTTGAATTTTGATTTTCAAATTTCAAATTTCGAATTTCAAATTTCAAATTTCAAATTTGAGATTTCAACCAAATTTCAAATTTTAAATTTTGAATTTTGAATTTCAAATTTTAAATTTTAAATTTGAGATTTCAACCAAATTTCAAATTTCAAATTTTGAATTTCAAATTTGAAACTTCTAACAAATTTCAAATTTCAAATCTTTTTGAATTTTGAATTTCGAATTTTGAATTTTAAATTTAAACTTATAGATTACACCTTAATCTACGCATGCATATGTATATCATATTCTAGAACCTGCTCTGATACCAATTGACGCGAAAATTTAGTGCAGGGGCAAAATGGTAATTTTAAAACTTTTTCAAAATTACTATTTTACAGTGGAATTATTAATTAATCTCATTAATTAATACTAATTAACCCTACACTAGGATCTAAATATGATACAACAGCATGCATTTAAATTTGAAATTCAAATTTGAATCAGTAAACGTTTTACAGTACTGTGTTCAGAACACATCACCTTTTGCGGGTAGTCGATCACCGCAATCTAATCACCGTCGGAGGACTTTGATCATCACATCGCAGCCACCCAACTGTCTGGCCTCTGCGGATCATCCACACGAAGCTCCCGTCTGATCAGCTCCTCACGAATGCTAGTTCGTGATTTCACCCTTTTGACGGCAGATGTTGATCGAACTCCTTCGATCGATGTGTGCCGACTTCTCGGATGCTCCGAATTGTCTGCACAATTACTTGAGAGGCTGATGGATCTCTCTCTAAAATTTGGTGGACTCACGACACTCGTGGCACACCAATCTCACTTCCCGAACCCTAGGTAGAAACCCTAGGGTACACACCAAAAACCCTGCGCCCAATTTTCTCTCTTTTCTTTTTTTTTCTCTCGGAAGGTTTTGGACCTTCACCTTATGCAGAAGCCTTCCTCATGCCCCAAAGTTTCTCTCCTAATTTTTCTACTCACGTCCCACCTTTCTCCTCTTTTTAAAACAACGTCGAACGTGTCTTATCCGCATGAGAGGATAAAGACAAGAGGTTACACATTTGAATTCAAATCAAATTTGAATTCAAACGAAAATCAACTTATCCCTATCCTTTTGGGCATGAGAAGAGAAGGGGCATGGCTCTTTGTGTGTGGAAAAAGTTTCATGAGAAACCTTTTCTCGTGTAAGTAATGTAGTGCACAAAATGGATAAGGATGAAAGGGCAAGTGATAAGTTATCCATTCAAATTCAAACATGCTTTGAATTTGAATGGCTAACTAATTATTTTATCCATCCATATGGTGCACAAATGAGGACGTGGGGAAGGGTTTTGCATGAGAAAAATTTCATGAGAAGTTTCTTCTCGTGAATTCAAATGGGTGCAAGGAAGTTGGGTGACGCAGGGAATTTAAAACAAGGTGGTTTGATTCAAATTGAGCCAACCTAGTTTAAAATAGGTTGAGCACAATTAGATCAAATTAAACCCAACATAATTAGGCTTAATTAGGCTTAATAAAATCCTAATCAAATCAGAAATTAACTAAACCTAACCCCTGATCAAATCAGGGACTAAACCACCTTAGCGATTAGGTCAACATTTAACCTAATCGGGTCAATCCAAACTGAATCCAATTCAATTAGACTTGATCCAAAAATAATTACTCAATCAAATTGAGTTAATTAGTGATTAAATCACTAATTAAACCTCTCATAAATATTGAATCCAAATTTGATGGGCAATCAGGCATCAGAGACCATCGATATGAAACCCTGATCAAAGAGTTCAAATTTCAAATTCAAAATTTGAAATTCAAAATTTTGACCCCGGTACCCAAAATGTGTGGAACTCATGATTAGAGAATCCTAATTCTCAATCATAGAGTACCAGATAGATAAGACTCATAATCAGCCATCAGATCAGAAAGGAACCTCTAATGTGTGTGACCCCGTAGGTTCGAACCTAAGCCGGTAGCACAGGAACCAATTTCTGTACTAATCGAAGTGACCATCTAGCAATGGTACCCGACGACCGGATAGGTCGAATAATCGCAATCGCAACATTCAGAACCTACGTGAATATGGTTACCGTATAATTCATCCCTTTTGACCCCTGTGTTTAGGATGACTCAAAGTTAAACTGTCAACCCTGATGATATCATCCGAATCATGCTCAACTCAATTAGTCCTGTGACTCCTCACTAGGACTACCCTGGCCAAGGTTTTGCTAAATTGAAACACGACTGTACACAGCTCCTAAACTGGAGTGGTCAATCCCATCTTGACACACGCACCGACAAGTCAAGTACTTGACTACACCCAGCAACCTTCCGTCACTGAATTAGAAATTCAGGTAGTCCAGTGCCTAAGTGCAGTGAGTTGCTTGCAAGTCACCGTGGCGGTCTCAGGTCGGAGGGACATTTATACCCATATCCCATCGGAGCAAATCTTGACAGCAGAAATAGCTCCGGAGTTGGTCACGTTCAGTGCAGATGTACCATTACATCTCACCTGTATGCCATACCAGTGTCTCCACACTCTTTGGTTATGAGGACAACCAACCCATATGGCACACAATGACCTATGCTCGATAAATATTATCGTCCTTGGTAACAACGTATCATTTGGTCGCGAACATGTTTAAGGACTAAACGACAAATCCTCCTTTGTCGAGTCTAAATAGTCCTAAGGACTTCACCACAACACAGGAGTTCATTAGAAGATGAAACATTTGTGATGAAAAAATACCAAAATAACTTTTATTTATTTATAATTCATGTACTAATACAAAAGGAGCACAACCGTCAACAGGCTGACGATTGGCTTTGGGATACTATTCCCAACACATGGGCCGTCGGAGGGGCCCATGGACTAGCACAGGTCAGTGGGGACATGGCCAGGCCCAGCAACATGCTGGCATTGGGCCAACAGCATGCTGGGCTAGCCCAGGCATGCGTACGGCCTACGAGTAAGGGTGGGTGTAGGCCGGCCGTGGACTCGACCCAGCAAGCATGCATGGGGTGCGGTGTACCATGTCCACTAGGATGGCATGGTCCATGGAGGCTGCATGGACCAGGTGCCCATTTCTCCCCAGTTTCGTGCGGTCCATGGTGGATTGGAGACATTTTTGGATGGTTTCTCATGGGCATAGTTCGATGCAGGAGCGCAATCCGATGGTGGCTAGTGCTTGCAGGTGTGATCGGGCGGCTGTGGACATTGCGAACGTGATCAAAGATGGGTTTCTGAGGCGAATCTAGATATCGAATCATGTTAGGACTCCTGTGAATGGCCTGTTATGCATTTTGGATGAGGATTTTCTACTCTACTTTTATAGAGGAGAGTCCAAAAGGCTTAGAGAGGCATCGCCAGAGGTCTTAGAGGGTGGTCGTCACAGAGAGAGGTCCTGGAGGGCTGTGAAAGGTAGAGAGGTCTTTTTTAAATCTTGTAAGAGCTCTTGTGAGAGTAGCTTCTAATTGAGAGAGATTTGTATATAAGGGTTGAGAGTGTGATGATCTTCTTTTGTACTTGTTCTTTTCTCATAATGAAACTTTGCATGTCCCATGGAGATAAGCCTTTTAGCTAATCCACAATAGGTACCAGATCCTGTACTTGTTCTTATTTTTATTTCTTCTTTCTTTTTCACAATAATTGGTACTAGATCATGTCCAATAGTATCAATGAATATTTGACATAAATAACCTCTCTGGAATCAATTGGCTCAGACAACAATCAGTGAGAGCAGATGCACCTTATTCAACTTCTAATAGCACTACACCTTGACTATAAACTAGTATGGGCATCATTATTGTTGGGTATAAAATAATCCCAGCCGAAGTTCGTAAAAGGCCGACCCTTCCAGGGCTTTTCCGGCTTCTAACCTTGTGCAGCGTCTTTCTGAACTTCCCCGACCGTCCGAGCTTTCATAATACTATCTGGACTTCTCTGATAATGAGCTGCTCCATTCATCTACCGGACTGCTCCAAACGCTTTTTGAGCTTCGCTATCAGCCGATTTTCTACAGTGATCGACTATTCTCCGAATCTCTTCCAGACTTCTTCTGGCCATGGATGACTTTACTCCAAACTTTTTTCAAACTTCGTCAATATCCGAGCTTCTCCGACAGTAGGATTTCTACAGTAACCAGACTCCTTCCAAGTTTCTACGACGGTCGATCGTCTTCCAGATTTCATTCGAGCTCCTACAAGAGCCGTATCCCAGTCGAACTTCTACAATTGATGGATCACAGACGAACTTCTACAACGGGACAGGCTCCACCAGTCGGGTCTCTACTCCGAGCTTCTATAATAAGAAATCTCCATCTGAGCTTCCATGACAACTGATCTTCGACCGAGCTTCTACAATAAGCGGTTTCTATCCAGGCTTCCACGGCAACCGGTCTCCAGTCGAACTTCTACCGCAAGCAGTCAACTTCGAACTTCTACCACAAGCAGTCCACTCTGAACTTCTACTGCAAGTGGATCTCTACTGTAAGCGAATTTCATCCGAGTTTCTACGGTAAATGAATTTCTTCTGAACTTCTATTACAGGCGAACTTCAGCCGAGCTTCTTCGATAAGCGATCTCCATCTGGACTTCTACAAGAACCGAACTCCGTCTGAACTTCCATAGCAGATGGATTCCGGACGAACTTCTACAGCAGACGGGCTCCAGTAGCTGGATTTCTACAATGGCCGACTGCCTCCAGTGTCTTCTGTACCTCTCTAGCCATCAACCTTCAATAGCGTCAGCCGGATTTCAACAGTGCTAGCCAGACTTCAACAATGCCAACCGGACTTCTACAAGATCCTCCAGACTCCTCCAGCAGACGAACTCCCACAACACCTTCCGGACTCTTTTATCGACCGACCTTCAGCCAGATTCCTTATGCAATCGGACCTCTCCAGCAGACAATTCTTCAGATAAGCTTTTACATCATACAAATTTCAGACGAACTTCTCCAGCAATCGGACTCCTGTCGGACTTCTCCAACAGGCAGTTCTCATCTGAGCTTCTACAGCAGATGACTTTCATTTACAGCACCAATGGCACCTAATAACAGTTAACCCGTCAGCAACCTCAGAAACATCCGAGCTCCTCTCAGATTGCTGAGGCAGAGAGCTATTCCGTTCCACCAGACGCCCCAACTGAGCTTCAGCCATCTTGCCCGAACTCTCTGGCAAATTATGACAACGGACACCACTCCATTCTTCGTAACAGACTCCACATGGCTCCGAATGGCCCACTGACACCACTGCTCTCCGTAACAAACTCCACGTGGCCCCGAACGGCCCACTACCAGGCAGTTACGGACATCGCCATCAATCAGTTACGCTCCCCCATCTATAAAAGAGACCTCCCAAATACGTTCTCCTCTAAGCTCAAAACTCTATCTCGAAACTCTGCCAAAATCCCATTTGAGTGCTCCATTTTTGTTGAAGCAGAGTACTGACTTGAGCGTCGGAGGGTCTTGCCGGAGCACCCCCAACTCCGGTTTAGACTTCCCTTGCAAGTCTCGACGACGGCCGCAGTCATCTCGACTCCAGCTTCTCTGGCATTGGCAGAATTCTGCACCAATAGAATTGGTGCTAGAGGAAGGGCGTTGTGTCTTCGCAGGACCCTTGTTCTTAAAGGAGTACTCAACGGGACTGTCTCCGATCGTCTTCTTCAACATCTTCCTCTTCTTCTTCAGCCAGATCCTCACCAGATGCCTCCCTGAAAGGCATCCACCAGATGATCTACGGCCTCCGCGACCAGATCTCAGCGAGATCCGCAGGCTCCGACCTCATTTCCAGTTTTTCAGGCTCCTCCTCCGACAGTGGTAGTCGGCATAGAGCAGTTTGACCTGCTGGTTTAACAGGTCAGGGACCTCACCGAAGTAGTGCAGGCCATGCAACAGTAGCAGCAACAGCTGCAGGCATCTGTGCGGCTGGAAAGAGCATCGTCGGAGTTCCAAAATCCGACGATAGGGCAGGCCACTTGGGCCAGTCGCCCTGTCTTCCTCGGAAAGAGGAAGCAGAGGGTGGAGAGCCCTCAGTCTGATCATGATTCCATCCCCGGAGGATCCCTACCTTCATTCTGCCAGAAGACCCTCGAGACTCGCAATCGAGAGGATCTCCTGGATCAAAGGCTCCAGGAGATGAACCGACGGATCGAAGAGCTCCGTCATGCTCCCCCTGCTTACGGTGAGAATATCTGTACTGACCCTCCTTACTCTCAAATGATTATGCAGGAACCGATCTCGTCGAACTTCAAGCTCTCCTAATTTGAGAGCTACGATGGGACCACGGATCTGATTGACCACCTGGAGGCCTTTCGGATAATGATGCTGCTCCATGGCATGCCAGATGCCATCCTGTGCCGAGCTTTCCCATCCACCTTGAAGGGAGCAGCAAGAAATTGATACTCGATGCTGAAATCGGGTACTATCTTCTCCTTTGATCAGATGAACCACCAGTTTGTGGCTCATTTTGTTAGCAGCCGGTGTCTCCAGAGAGGTTCGGAGTCCCTTATCAACATCAAGCAAAAGGAGGGAGAATCCATCCGAACCTATGTCAACCGATTTAACGCCGCCGCATTGGAGGTCTGAAACTTGGACCAATCGATTGCCATGGCCGCCCTGAAGAGCGGTCTTCAAAAGAATGATCTTCTATTTTTCCTGAAAAAAAATATCCCAAGGATTTCACTGATTTGCTGGCTCGGACTGAAGGATATGCCCGAGCGGAGGAAGCCTTCAAGATGAAAGATGAGGAGGCCGCGAAGGAGCGACAGGCGGGTGACTCCAGCAAGCCCGCAGCTGAAAAAGGGGTGAGTGAAGCTCGACCATATTCTCGAACTCCTATCAGACACAAGCGTGTCCGAACTCCCCCCCGAGCTCGTAGGCAGAGGAGCCCGAACCGCAGTATTCGACGGAGCTCTCCCCCAGGAATATTCTACAGCTATGCATTGATCCCAAACATCGGCCGATGAAGGAAAAGATCCGAGGTCATGCACCAGAAAGGCAGAAGGCAATAGCTGAGGAAGTTGATAAGCCCCTGAAGGCCGGGTTCATCAGAGAAGTCAACTATCCGAACTGGGTCTCCAATGTAGTTCTCATCAAGAAGGCGAACGGCAAGTGGAGGATGTGTATAGACTTCAAAAAGCTAAATAAAGCCTACCCGAAGGATAGTTACCCTCTACCCAAAATTGATTAATTAGTGGATGCAACCTCGGGCCACGAGCTTCTCACTTTCATGGATGCATTTTTCGGCTACAATCAAATCAGGATGGCACCGAAGGATGAAGAAAAAACTACTTTTATTACTAACCGTGGTCTTTATTGTTACAGGATCATGCCTTTTGGCCTCAAAAATACAGAGGTGACCTATCAACGGTTAGTGAACAAGATCTTCAAAGAGCAGATCGACCGTAACATGAAGGTCTATGTGGATGATATGCTTGTAAAAAGCAAGTCCACAAAGAACCACGTCGCCGACCTTGAGGAGACCTTCAGTGCCCTCCAAAAATATAAGATGAAGCTGAACCCGATCAAGTACACTTTTGGAGTAACCTCAGAAAAATTCTTGGGCTTCATGGTATCGGGGCGCGGGATCGAAGCAAATTCAAAAAAGATTCGTGCCATCCAGAAAATGACCATCCCGAAGTCAATAAAGGAAGTTCAGTGCCTTACTGGGAGAGTAGCAGCTCTAAATCGCTTCATCTCAAGGTCGGTCGAACGATGCCTACGTTTCTTTCAGACCCTCAAGCAGCCAAAGAACTTCTGTTGGACCACCGAATGTCAGCAAGCATTCAAAAAATTAAGGAGCTACCTTGGCTCACCTCCGCTATTGGCAAAGCCCGAATCTGAAGAGGAGTTATTCCTGTACCTGGCGGTCTCCCCTGTGGCTCTCGCAGCAGTTCTGGTTAAGGAAGAAGCAAAAATTTAATGGCCGATCTACTATATTAGCCGAGTATTGAGAGACGTCGAAACCAGATATACTAAGTTAGAGAAACTAACTTATGCCTTATTGATTGCTGCTCGAAGGCTCTGACCTTACTTTCAAGGGCACACCATAACACTGCTCACCGACCAGCCGATCAAGGTGGTGCTGCATCGAGCAGATGCTTCCGAAAGGATAGTAAAATGGGCAGTCGAGCTCACAAAATTCGACATCAACTATCAACCTCGATCGGCGATTAAAGCCCAGATATTAGCAGACTTCATAATGGAGTGCACTATTCCAAAAGAGGTCAAACTTGAACGAGGTGAAGCCGACAACTCAGGCTCCAGTCGAATTCTCCTGAAGAAAGAACATATCTCCCTGATGGTTTCTGGGCCCTCTACATGGACGGTTCCTCCAATATGTCAGGCGCAGGCGTGGGCCTGATCTTGGTCAATCCAAAAAGAATTATTGCAGAGTACGCGCTGTGCTTCGAATTTCCTGTGATGAATAATGGAGCAGAATATAAAGCTCTGATTACAGGACTGAGGATCACCAAAGAGTTAGAAGTAGATCGGCTCCAAGTCTACAGTGACTCCCAATTGGTGGTGGGATAAGTCAGTGAAAACTATGAAGCTCGAGAGGATAGTATAATCAAGTATCTCGAAAAGGTAAAAGAGATCATCCCTGCCTTCGATAGCTTTGCCATCAAGCAGATTCCAAGAGCAAAAAATACTAGGGCTGACCTTCTCTCCAAGTTGGCTACACTGGCTCCAACCAAACTACCCAAAGACTGCTCACAGGGGAGACCTCCTTTACCTTAGCCTTCGGAATAGAAGCCATGATCCTGATCGAACTCAAGCTTCCATCGACGTGAGTCATGGCATTCGACGAGCAGCGCAACTCACAGGATCTCAAGGCCAACCTCGACTTGTCAGAAGAAAAGCGAGAGACAACTCAAGTTCGGATGGCAACCTACAAGCAGAAAGTAGCCTGCTACTACAATTTTTGAGTCAAAAGCAAAGCCTTCAAAGCGGGGGATCTGGTACTTCGGCGAGCCGCTGTTTCATAACCTCAGAACCAAGGAAAACTTGTCCCGAACTGGGAAGGCCCGTATGAAGTCAAAGAGGTAGTCCGACCCGGAACATACTATATAAAAGAGCTCGAAAGAGCAAACCTTCCGCGACTGTGGAACTCAAAAAATCTACGAATGTATTACTGGTAACTTTGCCTTAAATGAAAGTTTTATATTTGCATATCTTTTCTTTTGGCATGAGCCTATAACGACAGGGAGTAGCTCCTTCAGACAATCGAAACTAAGCATGTCAGGAACAAGAGGAGAACCTCGTCCCGACACAAATGAAGGTCCGATTATTAAGAGACTGGATGGGGGGAGAGGCCCTCGCAACGGCCCTTATATGCCCCCACAGCCATGTTAGGAACAGGAGGAGAATCTCGTCCTAATATGAGAAAAGTCGAAGGTCCGGTTATTTAGAGACCGGATGGGGGGAGAGACCCTTGCAACGGCCCTTATGTGCCCCCACAGTCTTGTTAAGAATAGGAAGAGAACCTCATCCTAACATGAGCAAAGTCGAAGGCTTGATTATTTAGAGATCGGATGGAGAGAGAGGCCCTTGCAACGGCCCTTACATGCCCCCACAGCCTTGTTAGGAATAGGAGGAGAACCTCATCCTAACATGAGCAAAGTCGAAGGCCTGGTTATTTAGAGACCGGATGGGGGGAGAGGTCCTTGCAACGGCCCTTACGTGCCCCCACAGCCCTATTAGGAACAGGAGAAAAATCTCATCCTAGCATGAGCTGAAATTGACTGTGTTGGAAACAAAAGGAGAATCTCGTCCTGACACAAATGAAGACCTGATCATTCAAGATCGGATGAGGAGAAAAGCCTCCTCAATGGCTCCTCTACATCCCTACAACCTCGCTAAGAGTAGAGGGAAAACCCTCACCCAAATATAAAAAAAAAGGAAGAGATAAAAAGGAAAAGCGACGAACTACGTCAGTGATAAGGGAAAAACAAACTACATCAAAGACACAAGGGACCTCATCTTATCAAAAACTCTCAGTCTCTAAGAGGAATTCAACACAGGCCAGGGAAAATCGACTTCCTCAAGGTAACGAGAAGTTCGAGCCCCCAAGCTCGAGCATCGGAAGAAAGCATCAAACTCAAATGGCCTCAAAAAGACCTTCGATCATGAACAAAAAGGACAAATCAACACAGCGATGATCCAGAACCTTCAAACAATGCCGACATTGAATAAGACAAAAGACAAAAAAAGTTCGGAAAACAACAACTCAAAGCAAGAGTAGACAAGGTAATGAGAAAATTCTTTTTCATTTCATTAGTAAAGTGTGTATTACAAAACCTTTGAAGGCCAAAAAAGAAAAATGACAAGAAAAGAAAAGAATACATGGAAGAGCAAAAGGTAAAAAAAAAGCTCTAAGGAAGCTCGGCTTCTTCTGACTTTGAACTCTCGGTTCCAGCCATCATCGAGGATTGCTTTAAGTATTTAACTTCTTCTTCCACTCCCCCTTTTGCTTCCTCCTTCTACGAGATTGGAAAGTACTCGCGGTCGAAGATGTACCACAAGCACGGGCCCTGGGCGATCAAGGCGAAGCACGGCCGGATCTATCTCTTCTACCCTCGCCTTCTTCATCGACCCAAAAGTTGCAGCGCCTTTCCTCTTGTGGGCCTTGAGACTCTTGGCTAACATCCAAGCCACGTCCGCATCCATATCTGTAACGAAAGAAGATTGGCACAGCTTAGAAATAGAGCCACGAAAAAAGGGAGTTCTAGAACTAACCTAGACTGGTCTACAGGATGCAGAGATGCAGAGATGGGGATGACTCGAAGAATGCCTCAAGCCGAGAAGGATGCTGGGGAAGAACAGAACTCTCAGGAAGAAGTAGGGACCGAAGAAACTCCCAGGCAAAGTGAGACCCCTGAAGGAGGGAGGTGGGTTTAAATAGGCGACGGGTTCCGGTGCAATAATGACTGCAGATTTTCTCTGGCCGATCTACAGCTGCCACGTATCCCACTCACCATGGCAGATGGCTAAAAGCGGCTGGCAACTGATAAAACCATTATTGCACCGTACCTAGAGCAACGCTCTAGCAGAAATTTCAAAAAAATCTTTTCGGATCGCCTCGATTTGAAAAGGCTCCGGCACCAGCGTGCCAAACGCCAAAATATCTAGAAACAATCGAGTACAAAAATCAAGGGAGGCAACTTTGGTTGTAAAAATTTTTCTGTACTTTCTTCATTCAAAACTCGAACTCAAAAGTAGGGAGACTGATGTTGGGTATAAAATAACCCCAGCCGAAGTTCGTAAAAGGCTGACCCTTCCAGGACTCTTCCGGCTTCCGACCTTGTGCAGCATCTTTCTGAACTTTTCCGACCGTCCGAGCTTCCATAATACTATCCGGACTTCTCTGATAATGAGCTGCTCTATTCATCTATCGGGCTGCTCCAAACACTTTCTGAGCTCGCTATCAGCCGATTTTCTACAGTGATTGACTATTCTCCGAATCTCTTCCAAACTTCTTCCGACCACGGACGACTTTACTCCAAACTTCTTCCAAACTTCATCAATGTCCGAGCTTCTCCGACAGCAGGATTTCTACAGTAACCAGACTCCTTTCAAGTTTCTACGGTGGTCGACCGCCTTTCAGATTTCATCCGAGCTCCTACAAGATCCGGATCCCAGCCGAACTTCTACAGTGGATGGATCACAGACGAACTTCTACAATGAGACAGGCTCCACCAGTCGGGTCTCTACTCCGAGCTTCTACAATAAGAAATCTCCACCCGAGCTTCCACGACAATTGATCTTTGGTCGAGCTTATACAATAAGCGGTCTCCATCTAGGCTTCCACGGCAACCAATCTCCAGCCGAACTTCTACCGCAAGCAGTCTACTCCGAACTTCTACCACAAGCAGTCCACTCCGAACTTCTACTACAAGCGGACCTTTACTGTAAGTGAATTCCATCCGAGCTTCTACTGTAAATAAATTTTTTCCGAACTTCTATTACAGGCGGACTTCAGCTGAGCTTCTTCGATAAGCGATCTCCATCCGGACTTCTACAAGAATCGGACTCTGTCTCAACTTTTATAGTAGATAGATTCCGGACGAACTTCTACAGCGGACGGGCTCCAGCAGCTGGATTTCTACAATGGCCAACCGCCTCCAATGTCTTCGTACCTCTCCAGCCATCAACCTTCAATAGCGTCAGCCGAACTTCAACAGCGCTAGCCAGACTTCAACAACACCAACCGAACTTCCACAGGATCCTCCAAACTCCTCTAGCAGACGAACTCCCACAACGCCTTCCGGACTCTTCTATCGACCAACCTTCAGCCAAATTTCTTATGCAATCAGACCTCTCCAGCAGACAATTCTTTAGACAAGCTTCTACATCATACAAATTCCAGACGAACTTCTCCAGCAATCGGACTCCTGTCGGACTTCTCCAATAGGTAGTTCTCATCCGAGCTTCTACAGTAGATGACTTCCATTTGCAGCACCAACGACACCCAACAATAGTTAACCCGTCAACAACCTCGAAAACATCCGAGCTCCTCTCAGATTGCTGAGGCAGAGAGCTATTTCGTTCCACCAGATGCCCCAACCAAGCTTCAACCATTCGATCCGAACTTTCTGGCAAATCATGATAACGGATACCACTCCACTCTCCGTAACAGACTCCACGTGGCTCCGAACAGCCCACTGACACCACTGCTCTCCGTAACAAACTCTGTGTGGCCCCGAACGGTCCACTACCAGGCAGTTACGGACGTCGCCATCAATCAGTTATGCTCTCCCGTTTATAAAAGAGACCCCCCAGATACGTTCTCCTCTAAGCTCAAAACTCTATCTCGAAACTCTGCCAAAATCTCATTTGAGTGCTCCATTTCTGTTGAAGTAGAGTATTGATTTGAGCATCAGAGGATCTTGCCGGAGCACCCCCAACTCCGGTTTAGACTTTCCTTACAGGTCCCGACAGTGGCCGCGGTCATCTCGACTCCAGCTTCTCCGGCATCGACGAAATTCTGCACCAATAATTATAATACTGCAATCCTCTTCCAACTCTTCATAATGCCATTGTTAAACTAATTGGTGAAGAAACTAGACTTAGACTTTTGAAATATCGAAGTTCTGATGTTGCTTTAGCCACTTTTTCTCAATCAAATGCCCATCCTCCTCTGAATCATAGTGAATAGAAATTCTACAAAAATTGCCCCAAGAATGGCCATAGTCTCCCCAATGTCGTTCTATTAAGTGTTGATATTGCTATCGACTTGGGTACATTATTGACAACCTCCCCATTAGACCTTCCAGACCCAAAGTAGTTCACTTCATGCCTGGGGATAATGGTAAATCTATCTCTGCATCTACTAGTACTGTTGGATCCTCAACCAAAAGCCCTATCTCTCAGCCTGCTTTTACATCAAGTGAAAGATTTGGGCCCTCTCAATTATTTTCTTGGTCTTGAGGTCTCTTCTACCTCTGATGGATTTCATCTATCTCAAGCCAAGTATGTTTCAAACTTACTTTCTCAAGCTGGCCTAACAGATGATAAGATTGCCTTGAAGCCCCTTGAACCTAATGCACTCTTATGGATGGAACACCACTTGATGATCCAATACTTCATCGTCAACTAGTTGGGAGCTTAGTTTGTCTTATAGTTTCTAAACCTAATCTTGCCTATGCTGTTGATTTGGTTAATCAATTTACGACTGCCCCTCAATCCACCATTTCACTACTGTTCTCTACATTTTACACTACATAAAAGGCACTCTATTTCATTGTCTTCATTTTTCTTCAATTTCTAATCTTAAGTTGATTGGTTATTGTGATGCTGATTGGACTGGTGATCGTACTGATTGTCATTCCATTATTGGCTATTATTTTTTTTTGGTGATTTCTCAATTTTTTGATGTAGCAAGAAACAAACTATTATAGCTCGATCCAATACAGAGACAAAATATCAAGCCCTTGTTGATGCCACTTCTGAACTCCTTTGGCTATGCTGGTTACTTGAAGATATGAGCATTTCTCATTCTTCTGCCATGACTCTCTATTATAATAATAGGAGTGCAATTTAGATTGCTCATAATGATGTCTTCCACGAGAGAACCAAACACATTGAAAATGATTGTCACTTTATTCGTCAACATCTTATTCATAGCATAATTCGACTAATTTCTATTCACTCCACTAATCAAACTGTCGACATCTTCACCAAATATCATCTTTCTAGCAAGTTCAATTATCTCCTGTCCAAACTCAAGTTGATATCGACTCCACTATCTTGAGTTTAAGGGGGGTGTTAACATGATGTCCCAGCAAATTTGGAATGTTAGCATGATATCGTAGTAAGTTTTGAATGCTAGAATCATATCCTAGCAAATTTGGAATGTTAGTATGATATCCCATGATATCTCAACAAGTTTGAAATGCTAGCATGATATCTTAGTAAATTTGGAATGCTAATATGATATCCCATGATATCTCAGTAAGTTTGGAATGCTAGTATGATATCTTAGCAAATTTGAATTACTAAAATAATATCCCAACAAATTTGGGATGCTAAGCTAGGAATTAATCAACACAATAATCTTAGAGATCTTGACAATATTGTCTCTTACTTATATGTGTGTGTATGTGTGTGTATCATCAGTATAATAATAATATACGACAAATTCTTTCTTCTCAATTTTCTTTTATAGTTTACAAATAAAATAAATTTTCATAAACATCATAACATTTTTATCGATAATATTTAAGAATATTAATATATTGATAATATATAATATATTTATATATATTAAAATGGAGGCACTAGCCTTTGCTCACCATGTATTCATTTTTCCCCAATGTAGCATCTGCCATGCCATAAGGAGCTTTTTTTTCTTCGAAACTTCCACCTCCCATTGTTCCCATAGCTTCCTCATTCCCCTCCTCTCTTCTTGGCAAAGATTGGCATGATCAGAGTTTGGATGACCACCTCCTCCCTACCCATAAAGATCAAATGCATGCCCACCTAAGCCCCATGATCACCACTGAGGTAGGGGCATCGATGGCAGTTGTAGAGGTGATATTAGGGGTGAGGGTTGGGTGACTAGTCGCCATGTTGATAAGGATAAAGCTTGGGGATAGGCCCCGAGAGGATGTCGATGGTGGCATCGAAGGCGATGCAACGAACATCAACGGGATAGCCGATGAAGAAGAAGATGACATCACTAGCACAGATGACAATGAGGGGGCATTCAGCATGGTGGGCACCGCAATCGATAAGGGATTGGGCCTTAGAGGTGGTCCGATTGAAGATGGCGAGGGAGTAGCCGATCGAGAGGAGGTGGGAGCCATGGACTAGCCCATCCCATCGATATCAATCCAGCCAACCTAGGTGGTGGTCGGAGTTATATGCCAGCCAGTCCAAGGAGATGATCGACATTAGGTAGAACAAGTGGACATTGAGGTGGCAGCAAAGGAGACAGTGGTGGTTGGACTGTCACAGGAGGGATGGCAGGTGAACCAGCATCGAAAAAAACAAAGAAGAGAGGAAGAAGAAGGAAGAATGAAAAATAATGAAAAAAAGAAAAAAAAAAGTGGAAAAAAAATTTAAAGTTTAGATTTTAATTTTTTTTAATTTTTTTTTAAATTTAGATCTCTAAAATTTTAATATTAGAGAAAAAAAAATTTTGATTTCTAAAGTTTGAATCTCTCACAAGCCATGCATACTCACATATATTTTTACTCCATCCTGAGCTTGAAGTGTAGGAACTAGATCTAGGGTTTCAGGGTTAGATCTTGAAACTTTTTCAAGATCATACAGCGGAAGATTAAAATAAATCAAAATTATTTTTTAAAATTAGAGAATCTCTAGATCTAAGATCTTATTACATGATTATTACATAGCATTAAATTAAAAATTAAAATATATAAATATAGCATGAACTACATGTTGATCATATCAACATGTTTCTATACTACATCTAATGTATGTAATAAACAATAGATCAGATCTATTACCTTGCAAGTTAGATGTTCTAACCTCGCTGATCCGGGCTTGAGAATGATGTTGCAAGCCGTACATGCATCCGGCCTCTAGGAGTCATCCACACGAGCCCACGAATCTCGATCAGAAGTCCTGCTTCAGGAAATCAACACAGTATGCTAGTACTGCGCTGATCCTTCTTTGATGGTTGATCAGGTGCCTCCTTCTTCTTGATTGAACTTTTCCAAAGATGAAAAGTAGAAGGAGTTTTAGATCTGAGATGCTCTCAGGAAACTCAAGATGGAGGGAGGAAAGATATGAAAACAAACAACCCTAGAAGAAGACCCTCTTCTTCTTCTCATTTCTCTCTCTAGACACCCTAACTTGTGTCTTTTATATATCCATGACCCAAAGGTCTTTCTCTCTGATTTTTGGATGACCCAAAGGTCTCTCAAATCTCTATCTTCTTCAAAAATTTTATGAAGAAACTCATTTTATATAGAGAGATATGATAGAGTCCTTGTCTAGGTCAAATACCTAGTCAAGGCTTATCCAAACATAGCAAGATAAGGGGCGCCCAACTCTTGAGCACCTCCTCCTTATTTTCGTACATGGATTACCAGCAAAGGGTGCACAATATATACCCTAAAAGCCACAAAAATTTCAAAAATAATTTGGATAAATTCGGTGCAAAATTGAAAGAGTTTTGGATTTCTAAAACTCTATCTCATAGAATTCGAAATCCAAACTTATTCCTTTTTGATTTGATCCAAACCACCTTCCATGTAAGAAAGAAGAGAGGAGACCTTTTGTGAACGTGGGAGAGACCTGGGAGAGGGCTTTTGTCACACAAAATAAGAGGAGATTGGCATTGAATGAGAGAGAGGGCGTGGGGAAGGCTTATGTGGTGCAAGGTGGAATCCTAGTCTTACTTATGAATCATATCTTTTGGCTGTACATCCTCGAACTTATGACTAAGTTCATCATTCATGGCCATCCTCATAATACAATGCACCATTGTACGGTCACTGAGCCACTTCAAGTAAGTATCTCTCGCAGCATGGGGTGCATTGGCAGCAGGTTCCTTAGGTAGTGGATCCATAAGCACGTACAGGATCCTCTCATACTTCAAGATGATCTTCAACTTTCGATATCAGCTATCGAAGTTGGATTGGATAAGCTTGTCGCTATCCAACAACGAACAGAGCGATAGTATATTGTCCATAGCTGAAAAGAAGAAATATAAACCTATTAGTATATGAATTATTTTAATCCTAAAGATATGGACTTTAGTCTAAAGGTTTATCTACTATTTTATACGAATTGATAGCCTCTACCTCTAACTCAAAAAATTATATTAATTTCTTAGCAGATATTAGAATCTACATAGACTGTATTTGGACTTGAGTATGGCTCGACCAATCTTAATGCATCCATGGGTAGGTTTATAACTAATTATTTCTCTAAACAACTTCTAGCAACTTCTCTTCAACATGTGTGTGATGCTTTCACTGAAAATCTTGATTAGGTTCAATCATTAACATAACTATGTCAAGTGCATTCAGCAAATGAATGTCCAGATCCGAGTGTGGCTCGACCAACCTGAGCATTGATCTGAAGGGCACAACAAGATGGTCATATGATGAATGATAGTTTCAATACCCAATAGACACCATACATGGCACCTCCAATGCCTATTTAGAATATTAGACTCATTATCATGCACCTTAATGGGAGGCTATGAACTAGTTATCTCCATAACTGTATCATTTTAGGGACCTAATAATTTAAAAATTTTGATTTTATTGATTTAAGAATTAGAGAAAAAATTGACCTGCAAGTCATGAATCCTTCCACTGACTTCACCAAGTCATGTAGAGGATTAGACACAAGTTAGTCTAAAGATATCTGAATTAGTCATATTGATTAATCTTAATAGCATGGGTCAGTACGAATCGACTAGTGACCTAATCAAAATACAATCCACCATATTAGCCAGGTAAGTGAGATCAATAGGAGAGATATGCCAAGCTCCCAATTAATAACCACTTAATCAAAACTACCAAACTTAGCTTAGATACCAATTGGTTAATTAGTTTTGATTTAGTCCACCAGAAGATTCGAGCTCAACCATTGAGCCATAATCATGGTCTATTTAGTAAGGTCAAAAATATAGACTTGATCAAGCTTCAACTATTGAGATTGATCTAAAAAAATTCTGACCTAATCTAACTCAACTCTTAACTAGATTTAATCAATTTTTTTATTTAGTTCATCTTTATTTCTAACTCTAGGTCTAACCCATTAGAAGGATCTAATTCATGCTAACCCATTTTTTATCGATTTATGTGATATCTTATTAATCTTCAATTCTCAAATCTAGATCGTTTAGACTTAATTTTAAATTAAGTATATAAAACATATATTTCAGTTTGTAGAATTATTCCACTAGAATTTTAAGTGAAGCATACCATATATTTTAAAATATAAAAATAAATTTTCATACATATGTTTAATAATTAAACATATATAAGTGTGATCTAAACTTCATATATACATCACATGTGTCATGACTACTTTTAGATCACTATCGATTACATCTAATATAACATATTTTTCAAATTTTAAAATAATTTTATATCTGAATCTATCTTATTGTAATGAATCATAAATTATTTTAGATCTAATCTAAATTTATTTATAATTAAAATAATATATAAAAATTTATTCACTCTTTTTTTTTATGAAATTAGATCACAATGATATCCCTACACGTCATAGAGAACCCATCAAATGGATAAGAGAGGGTGATGAATTCCTTCTTCTTCTTATGATCTGATGGTCTAGTGATCTCATCAATCCAAGTACTAGGCTACTAAGATCTAAAATCTTATTTCATATAGAATTATATCAACATGCAATTTGATAAAATATTTTATGTCATGAACATGACTTTGATCTCATCAACCATATTCTTCATCTAATCTAATCAGATTTGATACATCATATACATCATATCAGATCTGAAACATATCTTATACTGATTATAAAATATCAAATTCAAATCTAAAATCTTTCAAAAAATTAATTAGATGCACATATGAATACATAAAAATTAATTTTTTGGTTAGATCTATTTTGATATTGTGCAAAATTTTGTTAGAAATTATATCTAAAAATCTATCAAAACAGATTCAATTCAGATCTAAAATAAGTCCAACTTCATAATCAAAATAATAATATTAAATTTTATTAAAATTTATTTAAAATAAATTTTAAAATAGATTATTATTTTAATAAAATTTAGTAATAAGAAAAATTTTGTTATACCAAATTTATAACAATCTTAACCAACTATTGATTAGATTCTTGTAATCTAATCAAAATCATATCATAAATTTTATTTAAATAGATCTAAATTAAATTTAATATCTAACATAAAATTTTATTTATATATAATATATAAATAAATAAAAAAAATTAATTATACATCCATGTATCAAAGCCTGGCTCTGATACCACTTGAAGGAAATAGAAAGTCTGTTTTTATCAAAAATGCATGGATAGCTAGGGTGCATCTAATTATTTTCTAAGAAAATTTATGAAAGATTAGATCTTTATTTGATATGCAGTAGAATAGAGATCAAATTCCAAAGATCTTGAATGTAAAGTCTGGCGTAGGTTTGAATCCATAAACTCTCTACTTCGTGCGCATGCCAAACTTCATAGAAAAGTGGGATGAAGACTCAGATTGAAGCACCTTCACAAGACACCAAAGGAGGGGAGAGAGGCTCTTGGTGTGATCCTTCACACCAACCAAAGGGATGCCCAAAAGACCTCCATGCCAAGGAGGGGATGCCCAAAAAGGGGACACGCCAAAGGGGGGACACCCACTCTTCACCTCATGCCTCTCTCTGTCTTTTTATCTTTAGCACATAATCTAATTATTATGCCATGATAGTTAGAGATCTCTCCTATTTATAGATGATTTTTTATAACCTATAAGACTAGAATTTTTAATTCAAACATACTTTGAATTAATCCACATCTTATCAAAAAAGAAGTCCTAAGGCAGAAAAGATTGACACCTAACTTGGTGCCTACTTGCACCCACGCCCACACTCCATGTGGTGTGGCAACAACCAGCACTCCACCTAGTGTTGGTTGGCCATGAAGGAGAGAGAGTCTCAGTAAAAGTAGACTCTAAGAATCTAATCTAAAAATAGATCAATTCGAACCTAATTCGAAATAATTTCAAAAAGGCTATCAACCCCAAACTATTTAAGATTTTATATCAAGTCTAACTTGAATTTATAAACCTAATTAAGTTTAATTAAATCAGATCTAATCTAAAATTAATTAGCACTTAAATTTGATCTCTCATAGGCTCCTTAGATCAAAGATCAAATTTCGTTCATCTCCAAAATTGAATCTAAACCTCATGTCTAGTGCTAGTTAGATATAATCAATTATTTAATTCTATATGATCCATAACTTAATTCTCAATCAAGTTAATCTATATATTTAATCAAGTCACATACTTTAAAATTGAACATATAGACTTTGATCAATTCTTTCCTACGTCGTTTGACTTTGTGCGTGACTCCATAGGTTCAAATACTAAGTCGATAGTATAGAATTATTTTTTGTACTAATCGAAGTTACCATCTAGTGATGGTTTCTGATGTCTGGATAGGTCGAATTATGGCAAGGCAATATTCAAGAACCTATGCATATGGTTATTGCATAATTCATCCATTTGACTCTGAATGCTCTAGGACGGTCTGGGGTTAAACTATCAATCCTAAATGATCATCCACATTATATTCCAACCTTTCAAATCTATCACATGGAATATCCTGATCAAGATTTTACTAAATTAAAATATAATGATGCATCAGCTCCTATAATCTGGAGAGGTTAATTCCATCTTGAGTTACATACAGACTTCGTAAGTACTAGATTGTACCTAATAGGCTTCCGTCACTATATTAAAAATGCAGGTAGTCCCACATCAAAGCACATTGAGTTGCTTGCAAGTCACTATGGTGATGTCAGGTGTGAGGGATACTTATATCCGTACACTTCACGAGCTGCTCTTGACAGCAGAGCACTCAGCAGGTAGTCATTTGTCAGCGATGATGTACTCCTACATCTCACCTATATACCATACCAATGTCTCCATATTCTTTGATTAAGAGGACAACCAACCCATATGGCATATAATGACCTTCACTCGATAAACATCATCATCTTTTAATGACATATCATTTGATCATGAATATGTTTAAGAACTATATGATAAATCTTCCTTTATCAATTACTTTATAGTTCTGAGGAATTTATCATAACACAAAAGTTCTAGCAAGAAAGATATAACGTTATGATGAATAATGATAAAATAATTTTTATTCATTAATTAATAATTCATATACATATTATAGAATAAATACAATCATCAAATAATTGGCTTTAGGATATATTTTCTAATAGAGAACATAAAAAAATAGAATCAAAAAAAATTGGTACTATAATTATTATTTAGCAAGTAACCTACATTATGAAGTAAAATTTAATTAAATATTAAAAAAGTAAAAAATATGATGATAATATATTAACATACTAACAATATATATCAATATATTGATATTTTATTAATATATTACCGATATATTAATATACTACTAACAAATAATATTAATATACTATTAAATATTAATAATATTTAATATTAATATATTAAGAATATAACATTTTATGAGAGTTAAAAAAATTATAAATAGAAGATTTATTTTATTTGTTAAAAAAGGTATTAATTCCTGAATAGCAATGTTCTAGATTAGAAAAAAGGTAAAGAAAAACAAGGAGAAGAAGAGATAGAAAAAACAAGAAGAAGAAGGAGAGAAGAAAAAAGAAAAAGAAAAATGATATAGAAAAACAAAATTAAAGAAACTTAATATGAAATTGTTATCTAAGAGTTTTTTCTTTGCTATATTCATTAGTTATTGAATTATTTAACTCAAATTTAATGTCAAATTTTTTTGTTCGTACAAAAATTAGCTAACCAAGAGATTTATTGTGATTCATTTGTGATTCTTGAATTGCAGCTCAATTTGGTGATCCAGTTAATAGTATAAGGGATCTGTTATGTCCACTTCATTATTATTGTATTGAATGGTTTGAATAATTTAGTAGATTTGTTACTTTTCTTTGAAATGGTTTTGAGTTTTTCATAATATGGATGAATGATGAGAATTCAAAAAAAAATTGTAAATAGAAGAGTTATTTTATGTGTTAAATAAAAAGATATTAATTCTTGAATAGCAATGTTCTAGATTAGAAAACAAGTAAAGAAAAACAAGGAGAAGAAGAGATAGAAAAAAGAAGAAGAAGGAGAGAAGAGAAAAGAAAAAGAAAAATGATATATAAAAACCAAATTAAAGAAACTTAATATGAAATTGTTATCTAAGAGTTTTGTTATTGAATTATTTAATTGAAATTTAATGTCTAATTTTTTTGTTCCTACAAAAATTAGCTAACCAAGAGATTTGTTGTGATTCATTGGTGAATTTTGAATTGCAGGTCAATTTGCTGATCCAGTTAATAGGATAAGAGATTTGTTATGTCCACTTCATTATTAGTGTATTGAATGGTTTGCATAATTTAGTAGATTTGTTATTTTTCTTTGAAATGGTTTTGAGTTTTTCATATTATGGATGAATGACACTTTACAATTTTTCGGATATTTTGCTATAACTTGAATTGTGACTTATTTTCATATTATTTTTTTGATGTCAATTATTTTTCTATTTGATTGGAAGAATGAATTCAAGAGATATACATAGATAAAATAGAGTAATAAAGATGAACATTCTCAGCCAACAAAAAAATAGATGATCATTGAGCATGAATAAGAATTTGGAAAATGCTGGTGCCAAAAAAAATGGAATAGATCATATGTTATCATTTGGTTGTGAATGATCTAAGAAATTTATATACTATTATATATGAAAGTTTTGAAGATTATGATTAGGAAAAGTGTATAGTGTTGAAACAAAATACATCAGTGGAATCAATAAATAGTATATGCATCAAAATAATGCTGATGGAACATGAACAATGACAAGTACCATGACAACATTTCTATTGAAGATGGTATTGCATTAGCAATGGAGAAGGTATAGTTTGTTGATTTTAAAATATTATGATTTGTATACTATAATTTCCACATACAGTCTTATTAAGATTTAGGTTTAATTTAATTTCAGTTGGTGATCAGCCACACTATGGACAAAGTTCTGCTAGATCTTTCCTCTAGATGTCGAAGTATCTCTAATTAGAATTTTTTTTTGAATTCTTTAAATATAGAATCATATTTAAAAAGGATTTTCTATCATGTAGGAAAATTTATGAAACCTTTGAATCTTGGATTACTTGAGTATCATTGTGGACATTGTGGATCTTTATTTTGGTATAAAGAACATATGCGGAAATCTCAAAATCCATCTAGGCCAATAATTATCCTATGTTGTCATGAAGAAAGAGTGGATTTGCCATTGTTCAAAGAGACTCCATTAATGTTTGCATTTCATTAATTGGTGATAAGATTGATGATGAAATCAATAGTACACAAGGACCATATGTTTTTCAGATCTGTGGTCAAAATCATCATAGAATGAGTTTGTTATTATCCATTTAATGGAGAGAAGCCTAAACTTGCACAAATATATGTGTGTGTGTGTGTGTGTGTCTATATATATGTATATATATATATATATGTATGTATACATACATACATACATACATATATATTGTGTGTGTGTGTGTGTATGTATGTATATAGATATATATATATATGTATACATACATATATATTGTGTGTGTGTGTGTGTGTAGACACACACACACACAATATATATATATATATATATATATATATATATATATATATATATATATATATATATATATATATATATATATATATATGATACTAAACATGATGTGGATAACAGAATGAGAGCATTTAGTTTGAATGATCAATGTTTAGATATAAATCTAGAAATTATAGAGAAATTAATTAAGTTATTTGATGCCAAAAATCAGATTGTTAAAACTTCTAGAATAGCTAGAGATCATTTTAAAGAATCTGATTTTCCATCAGTGCGATTAAAAGTATTAGGAAAGCATCTAGAGGATAGCTCACAATATAATGCTTGCATGGCTTTTAACATAGCAGGATTGATTGTTGGTGATCTTAGTCAAGTAGATTGTCAATGTGATATTATTATTGAACATAAAACTAAAGGTTTAAAATATATTAGTATTTTACATTCAAATTTTATAGCTATGCAGTATCTGATTTTATTTCACATAGTGAAGATGGTTTATAATTGATGTCAAATATAAAGAGCTTTTATACAAATATTATGTTAACAAATAGTATGTTACTATGAGAGAATTCCATACTTATAGAATATAACCAAGACATCATGAAGAAAAAATATTAATAAGAGGTGGAAGATTATTCTTTCAATATGCGATGGATGCCTTTGCATGCATTGAAGAGGAAAGGGTGGATTACATCAGAAGAAATAAGAAAGAATTATAGTCAAAAATTTATCAGGATATCAAAGATGCAGTAGTATGAGGTGATGTTAATGGTAATATAATAAAAAAAAAAATTATTTTCTCATCAAGTTTTATCATGAAAGTCTTAAGATATATGATCCAAAATTATCAAGATGCCATTGCTATTTGTAGATGGCATGGACATTCGTATTTATTTATTATCTTTACTTGTAATGTACAATAGCCAAAAATTTAGGAGGCTTTAAACTTAATTCTTGGTCAAAGAGTTGAGGATATACCTAATACCATCAGCATAGTTTTTAAATGAAGCTTGAAGAATTGATGTCGGATGTAACTAAAAAGCATCATTTCAAAAAAATAGTTGGAGATAAAATACTATTTCTGAGCAGCATATTTTGGTATATAGTAATTACTAAATTTTGATTTATATTCTAAAATACCTAATTTTTTATATTATTTATAGTTTTATATATAGTAGAGTCTTAAAGGCATGGTTTGCCATATGTACATATTTTGGTTTGGCTGGATCTAAAATATAAATATCCAACGGTAGTAGATATAGATTCTATAATTTGTGTGGAGTTGTTAGATAAAAATATTGATCCAAAATGATAAAAATATATTATAAAATTTATGATGCATGCTCCATGTGCAACATGTATGATAAAAGGACATTGCTCAAAATATTTTTCAAAAAAATTTAGACACAAACATCCATTGATAAAAAGAATTCATTGTTCACAAAAGAAGAAATAATGAACGGTATGGTATAAAAAATGGAGTTATGCTTGATAATATATTTATTGTTCCATATAATTTGAACTTTGTTATATATTATCAGGCATATATAAATGTTAAATAGTGCAATAAATCAAAGATAATCAAATATCTATTTAAATATGTCAATAAAGATGTAGACAGAAGAGTCATTATAATAGAGAAAGTAGTGATTGATAGTGGCATAGGAGAACAGCAACATAAGCAAATAGATGAAATCAAAATGTATCTTGATTGTCCATATTTATCTACATATGAAGATGTTAGGTGACTGTTTCAATTCGATATTTTTATTTTGGAGAACAAACAGTGGAATGATTAGTTGTACATCTTTTATTTATGAATAGAATTATCTATCATGAAAATCAAAGTTTATCATCTATTCTCAAAAAAAAGGAGGTAGAAAAAATAATATTTATAGAATAGATGAAGACAAATAAAATATTTGAGGATGCTCAAGAGTTAACGTATGCTGAATTTCCAATAAACTGGATATAGAATATTAAAGATGAAATTTGGACCAAAAGAAAGTAGAAAAATAGAAGTGGTAGAGTAGCCTATATTCATCCCAGCTTTGGTGAACTATATTACTTAAGAATGCTTTTCATAGTGGTTAAAGGAGCCAGGAATTATGATGAAATTAAAAGTACAAATGGTATTATATATCCAACATTTCAATCTATATATAATGCACTTGATTTATTAGGTGATTATAAATAATGGAATGAAGCATTGGATGTAGTATCTTATTGTGCAATGACAACAAAATCGAGATAGCTTTTTGTTACTTTAATAATCTATTATGAAGTAGTAGATCTAGTCAAATTGTTGGAATGCATTGAAAAAATTTTGCAGAGGATATCATCTGTAGATTAAAAAATATATTGGAACTTTTTAATTTATAAATTTTAGAATCATAATTGAAGAACCATGTTTTGCTCAAGTTGGAGAAATTGTTCAATAAAAATTGTTGTTCTCTTTTCGATCATAATCTTCTAATGCCTAATATAGAAATAATAGAAGAATTAAACAATAGATTGTCGAGAGAAGGGTTAGATTATGATATCCATGAGCAATCGAAGGAACATTCAATGTTATTTCAAAAGTTGAATGAAGAACAAAATATTGTTTATGATGTGGTATTGAAGCTATGAATAAAAATAAAGGTAGATTATTTTTTATATATGATCATGGAAGAACAGGCAAAATTTTTCTATGACAGACAATAATTTCAAAAATATGATCAATGGGAAAGATTGTTTTGATTGTTGCTTCTTTGAAAATAGCATCATTTTTGTTATCTAATAGATGAAGCACATATTCAAGATTTAAAAAACCAATTCAAGTTGATGAGTGTTCAACAAGTGGAAAAAAAAATGATACTCAACTGGTGAGGTTGATCGAATCTACAAGTTTGATAGTTTGGGAAGGAGTTCCTATGAATCATAAAAAGACAAAACTTTGAAACATATTTTGCAAACAAAATATACAGAGGAGAATGGCCATTTGGTGGAAAAACCATACTTTTTGGAGGACATTTTAAGCAAATTCTTCTATGGTTGTTGAGAAGAATAAAACAAAAATAGATGATGCATCAATAAATTGTTCATATTTATGAAATTATTGTAAAATCTTTCTTTTAAAAAAAAATATGTGATTGTTGAATAGCAATGTGGATGAAGAATCCAGAATAGCAATATGGATGGAGAATCCAAAATAGCAATATGGATGAAAAATAGCGTTGGTGAATTTTAGCAACTGGATTCTGGATGTTGATAATGGAAAAGTAAGATGAAGAAGAACCATCTTGGATAAAAATTATGGATTCACTACCTATAAAAACTAAAGAAATTCATATTCAACATACTTCTTCTGCTATTTATATAGATTTTGAAAAAAAAAAACTATTATGATCCTATATATCTAAATCAGTGGGCCATAATTATACCCACAAATGAAGTAGTTGATGAAATAAACATGTGTCTGCTATCTCTATTGAATAGTGAAGAAAAAATATATTGAAATTTAGATGCCATATGCAAAACATCAACAAAAGATACTACTGAGAATATTCATATCCTATTAAATTTTTAAATTCTTTAAAATTCAATGGTGTCCACATCATGACCTGTGGTTGAGAAAAAGGTGCCCCAATATTATTATTATGAAATATCAATCAAAGTGCAGATCTTTGCAATGGTGTTAGATTGATTATAACTAATTTAACTATAAAAGCTATAGACATGAAAGTTATTATGGATAGTCATGTTGGTGCCAAAATTGACATTCCTTGGCTTATTATGCAAGTAATTGAAACAAAATGGCCATTTATTTTCAAGAGGAGATAATTTTTAGTGAGACTCTACTATATTATGATAATCAACAAAAGTTAAGGTCAAACATTAGATAAAGTTGGATTGTATCTGCTAGTCTAATATTTAGTCATAGCTAACTTTATGTTGCATGTTTCCATGTTACATTATAACAAGAAATTAAAGTTTTGATTAAAACTGAAGACAAAGAATTGAAAAATTATATCAAAAATATTGTCTACCATGAAATATTTGCTAATTATCAAAAATATCATTTCATAAATTTTATAAAGTTTTGGATATTTAACATTGTATGATTTTTTTGTGATCATACTAGGAAGAAGAAATGGAATATAGTATGTTGTCACAATTATCATTAGAGAGATGGACTTGGAGAATAAAAGTTAGAATCGTAAGACTTTGGGATTCAATAAATCCTAATACTGATAATCAACTACTGAGCATAGATTGCATCCTAATCGATGAAGAGGTTCTAATAACATTTTAACAAATTTTTAATGATATTTTATTATATGAATATTTTATATATTTAAACTTTCTCTAAATATATAGAAAAATACTATTCAAGCATCAATTCATAAAGAAGATACTGGAGTATAATTTAAGAGCATTCTCATTGAAGGAAAGGGGTATTTGTTTGAAAGTTTTAACATTACTGTCAACAAAAAAGTTTCAAAGCTATTGTTCATCGATATATTATCTACATCAATAGATAGATAATTGTTCAGAAAGTTAATGATGATAGTAGCTCTATACCTCTTCCAAAATTTAATTTTATCAATTGGATGAACTACCTGCTAGAAATTACAATGACCTCCATTTAACACCATGCACAAATTTTACCTACCCTTTTTGAAACTTCAATTATGAAAATTACATATATATTTTCTTTATATTAGAACATTTATTTGTGGATGCATGTTATCGGTCTTATAGTAGCTTTTGGATCCCTAAAGTTGATGTTTGTTAGACAAAAGCTGATTTATAAACAAACTCTAGAAATCGAAAATCCAAAGTAAGACACATTAGTCCAATTCCTCTTTTTGATAAGCAGATAGAAATATATTGTTCATTTATCTACATCGCTTATCTTAAAATCATATAATATCATTATGTATATGTAAATACATTTCATGTTTTACATGATGTAAAAGATATCACTTACATTTTGGGCTAAATTTGCCGAAGAAATGGATCTAAACATGATTTGTCAAGTATAGAGGGAAAGCCCTATTGTTATTATCTTGACAGGGATGAATGTCAGAACATATGAAGGTAATTTTTCTATTATATTATCTTTCCTAAAGAAATCACTAATCTTATCACCAAAGTAATCTATATGTTCTGCATTTATGGAAAAAATATGCTTATGAACATATTCGGCATCGAGATTTTACATGAATATAGAAATACCAAAGATAAAAGAATATCAATGGATGTTAGTATAAAAAACTTTATCACATCATGTCTAACAAACATTCCATTTATTCATCAAGATCTAAAAAACATTCTTAAGCATGTGTAGAATAAAAACATCAGTTGCTCCAATCAACTTTATGGAACAAGAAAAATAGAATGTTACTAATCTATAGTATGAATCTACCACCAACAGAAAAATAATCAAAGAGTTACTGAAATTAGATTTGAATGAGTTTAAGGTACAATTAGACATTTAATTATAAAATTTCCATACACTTTAATGTGGAAAATTTAATTTTCTATTTTTTAGGAGTTAAAATTCACATGTCGAGAAAATTTTAAAAAAATAGATACATCATACAGTTGGTGGTAAAATTCATGCTGCAATTGCATAGCCGCAATAAAAATTTATGTTGATAGTTTTTGGTGCAACCATGCGGCAAGAATGATCAACCTTCAGTACTATGGTATGACCATAACATTGTTTTAATTATTTTAATATATTATCTAATAAAACAAATGAACTTCTTGGTAGAAAATGAACTCTTAACCTTATTAGGTATAAATTGAATACTATGGTTGAAGACGGTACTAATGCAACAAACTTTATCATATTTGGAAACTTCACTTAGTAATTAATTGGAATTCCAGCATTTAATCTTGCTGCAGATAGAGGATATGATAGATTCATTCTTCCAGCTACTGTCAAAAAGATTCTCAACAATATCTACATCTTCAGGATCATGTTCGGTTCACAAAATTTAAATGATGGCAGCTTTAGCTTCAAAGTAACACAAATTTTTAAAGAAGACAAATTTGAACTGACAAATTTGTTGGAGCATGATCCCGGCTCCTCCCACAGACCTTGGGTGCAGTGGAACCAGCAACGAACAAATCTGGAGACTTCTGGACTCGATCGAAGGCCCTTGACGAAATCAGCCTGGTTGCTGTCTTCTTCGTCAGCCTTTCGTTCCAGATGAAGAACACCTCTAAGATCACCTCTAAAAAATCCAAGATCTGGTACCCAACCAGATCAGGCCTGGATCGAGGTCTTCCAATTCATAGATCTTAAATCAGGGCATTCTAGATAGGGAAGAAGGTAGATAGAACCAGACCTTGCAGATCTGTCCTGCTGCAAACTTTCCTGTAGATCTGTTGATGGAGATCTCACCCGCACCTCAAACGACCTCAGATCAACTCCAGATCTGAGAGAAACTTGTACCAACCTCTTCGTAAGAGATTCCAAGTCCTGGACCTGATGTTTGGATGGCTGCAAGTGAGGGAGAAGAGAGAGAGTTGGCGGCACAAAGGGGGAGGGGCTAGCGCCTCCCCTGCTTTCCTGCCTTCTATGGACCTGGTGGCAAGAAACCCTAGGGTTTCTTGCTCCTGGGGCATGGAGAATAGCTGGAGAGAGAGGGAGAAGAGAGAGAGAGACTTGGGAGAAAGAGTTTTTGTATTCTTTGGCTTAATCAAACCTATACAGTGCATGTATATATAAACACAGGGTCAAGTGACCCAAACCCAAAACTCCCTTGACCAACTCTATGGGAGATTAAGTTAACCCAAGCCCATGTACACCCATGACTCAACCTAATCTCACCTATCCTGGATCCAGACTTGGCCCATAAAGAGTTGGTCCCTTGAGGCCCACATAACCTAGACCTCAAGAACCCGAAAGGCCCACAGCCTTTCAACCTAGGGCCCAACTAGCCCTAGAGCCTCCATGAAGCCCTCATGAATGATGGACCTTGGCCTTAGCCTTGATCCCCTGAGCCTTGGGCACACCACCTAGATCACAACAATCTCCACCTTGGTGTCCCAAGTCCTCAACCAGCTCCACTCTGTCCATCAGTCGAATCAGCTCAACATATCTCTGAAAGCTGTCCTATGGAAGTACCTTCGTAAGTGCATCAGCTGGGTTCTCCTTGGTGTGTACCTTTACCAACTCCACCTCGCCATCCTCCACAAGCTCCCTGATCCGATGATACCGAATGTCGATGTGCTTTGTCCTTGCATGATAGACTGAGTTCTATGCTAGTAGAAGTGCACTCTGGCTGTCACAGTGCACTCTAATGGCCTCCTGAGTAAGGCCTATCTCCGTCAACAAATCCTTCAGCCAAATTACCTCCTTAGCTGCTTCTGTCAGCCCGATGTATTCCACCTCTATAGTGGATAGGGCCGTGATAGGCTGCAGACTCGATCTCTAAAAAATAGGACCTCCATATAGGCTAAAGATGAAGCCTGTCATAGACCTCCGGGTATCCACATCTCCACTGAAGTCTGTATCTACATAACCGCCAATCAGCCCCTGAGCCTCCCTGGACATGTTAGAGTATCCCACTGCACCTCCTCGCTGTCCGTAGCAGATGCCAACTCCAACTGAACCCGTCAGGTATCTGAATATCCACTTCAGAGCTCTCCAGTGCTCCCTGCCAGGCTACACCATGAACCTGCTAACCTGACTCACTACATGAGCGATGTCTGGCCTACAACAAACCATCGCATACATCAAGCTCCCAACTTCTGAAGCATAAGAAACCATCTCCATCTCCTGAGCCTCCATCGCAGTCTGTGGCGCCATGGTCTTCGAGAGTCTGAAGTGACCGGCAAGTGGCAGCTCCATCAGCTTTGCTCCCTTCATCCCGAACCTCTCTAAGACCTTCTGTATGTAGCCCCCTGAGATAGATGCAGCACCCTCCGGGCTCGGCCTCTGAAAATCTTCAGGCCTAGGATCTTCCTTGCGGGGCCCAAATCCTTCATCTCAAACTCTCGAGACAAGGATGCCTTCAGATCCTGCACAACCTTCCTACTCTTGCATGCTATAAGCATGTCATCCACATATAAGAGTAGGAACACCCTAGAACCATCCTCAAGAGACTGAACATAAACATAGGGATCAAACTCGCACCTGGAAAGTCCAATGCTGCGCACATAGGAGTCGAACCACTTGTACCATTGCCTCGACGACTGCTTCAGCCCATACAGTGACTTTTGCAACAAACAAACCATTCCCTCTGATCTTGGATCCCTGAAACTGGGTAGCTGCTCCATGTAAATCCTCTCCTCCAAATGCCCATGGAGGAATGCCGTCTTGACATCCATCTGCTCCAGCTCTAAATCCTGAGCTGCTACAATGCTCAGCAATACTCTGATGGAAGTATGTCTGACGACGGGAGAGAAGACCTCGCTGAAGTCGATGTCTTCCTTCTGGGAGTATCCCTTGGCCACTAACCTCGCCTTGAATCTGATACCTCCCTGCTCTGAAGGCCCTTTCTTGCAATTGTAGACCCATTTGCAACCAATGGGCCTCTTCCCCTGTGGCAACTGCACCAATCGCCACGTCTGATTCTGGTGGAGAGACTACATCTCCTCGGACATCGCCTGGACTCATCGCTCTCTATCCTGGCTCTCAATAGCCTCCTGATACGTATATGGATCTCCATTTGCTGTCACCAGGGCATATGACAGTGTCTCCTCGAAGCCATATCGGTCCGGTTACCTGATGGTCCTCTTGGGCTTGTGTAGGGCAACACTGATATCAGTCCTCGGTCCAGCTCGCTCCTGCTGGACCTCTCCGCCTCGATCATCTGTCCGAGTCCTCTCCACTTGTGGAGACACCTTAGGTAGGTTCTCCACCTGAATATCATGTCCTCCCATAGTACCTGTAAGAGGCAAAATCAAAGAGGTAAGCTGTCCAGCAGCGCTCTGCTGGACCTCCTCTTGCTCCTGCTGCTCCTCCATGCCTGCTCGCCTCCGTAGGACTGACTCTTCATCAAAAGTCACATCCCGACTAATGATGACCTTCTTTTCCAAGGGATCCCACATCCTGTATCCCTTAACTCCTTGCGAATAGCCTAGAAACACCATCTTGCGTGATCTGACGTCTAGCTTGCTCCGCTCACCAGCTCCAATGTGCATATAGGCCGTGCACCCAAATACCCGTAGATGGCCCAGCCCAACTGTCCTCCCAGACCACACCTCCTCTGGAAGCCTACCATCCAACCTGGTGTGAGGTGACCGATTGACCAAGTAACCTGCTGCGTCAACTGTGTAAACCCAGAACTCCTTTGGAAGCCCTGCCTGCAGCCTCATGCATCGTGCCTTTTCTAGAAGTGTTCTGTTTATCTTCTCAGCCACCCCATTCTACTGTGGAGTCCCCTTAACTGAGAAGTGTCTCCTGATCCCACACTCCTCACAGTAGTCCTGAAACTCTCTGCTGGTGTACTCTCCGCCATTGTCTGACCTCAGACACTTCACGCTCCTCCCCTGCTCCTTCTCCATCTCAGCTCTCCATATCTTGAACTTGGTGAAGACCTCTGACTTCTCTCTCATGAAGTAAATCCAGAGTTTCTTTGAGAAATCATCAATCAGGGTCATGAAGTATCTGGCCCCATTCCTAACTGAAACTGGGGCTGGTCCCCACACATCCATGTGTACTAACTCCAGAGGGGCTGCACTGCGGATTATACTGATGTTGAACTGAACTCTCCTCTGCTTTCCCATTTGGCAAGGTTCACAGATCTCTTCTGTAGCACCATCCTCCAGATCAGAGATGAGTCCTCTCCTGCTCAACTCCCTCAGCCCCTTGTCACCCATGTGGCCTAGGCGGTAGTGCCACATCCTGTAAGCCCCCTGCTGGTCCTGTGCTGCAGCTGCTGCATCAGACTCTCCGATCATCATAGATCCCTTCATGCGATAGAGGTTATTGTCTAACCTCCTGCCTCTCATCACTACCATAGCTCCATTGAAGATGTTCAGTACTCCGCTTCTAGCCCTACTGTTGAAGCTGTATCCACTGCGCTCCAAGTAGCCTAGTGACACCAGATTCTTTTCTAGCTCCGGGACGTGCTTTACATTTGTCAATGTCCTCACAATCCCATCAAACATCCTCACCCTGACTGTCCCTATCCCAGCCACCTTACAAGAATGATTGTCGCCTAGAGTCACTGATCCCTCATCTGTCTTGGTGTATGTTGCAAACCAAGACCTGTGTGGTGTGTAGTGATGTGAGCATGCAGAGTCTAGTGTCCACTCCTCTGAGTAATGCCTATGACCATCTGATACCACAAGTAGATCATCCTCCACCTGCTGCCTAGCAACTGCACTCACTGATTCTGAGCCACTTCTTTCTCCCTTCTTGCTCTTCCATAGTGGACATTCTCGCTTGAAGTGCCCGAACTCATTGCACTTGAAGCATTTCATCTCTTTCTTTCCCTTCCTAGACTTGGACCGCTCCCTGGACTTGCTTCTGCCTCTGCCTCTACTTGTCCTCTCCCCTACTGCCAAACCCTCCTGGAGAGCCCGATCTCTGGTCAACTTTTTTCTTTGCTCATTAGACCTCAGCACCGAGACCATGTCCTCATATTCCAGAGTCTCCTTGCCGTAGAGCAGTGTAGTCACCAAAGAGTCATATGATCCTGGTAGCGAACACAAAAGCAACAGGAACTTGTCCTTCTCATCCAGCTTCACCCCGATATTCATCAATTCCGTGCACAACTGGTCAAACCTCTGAATGTGGTCAATCACATCAGATCCCTCCTGCATCCGAAGACTATACAACCTCTTCTTCAGCATTAGCTTGTTGCACATATTCTTCCCCATATACATGGTGTGCAACTTCGACCAAAGGCCCTTCGGGGTCTTTTCTTCCAGCACTGAATACAACGTTGCATTCGCCAAACATCCTCTGATCATCGAGCATGCTTTCTTCTCCAACGATGCCCACTGTCTATTTGTCATTCCCTCAAGCTTCTCATCCAAAGCCTGATCCAGATCTGCTTGCACCAGAAGATCCTCCACCCGGATTTTCCACATGAAAAAATTTTTCTTGCCATAAAACTTCTCGAAATCAACCTTCATATTGCTGCCTATGACTGGATCCAAGCCAAACAAGCAATATAAAATCAAAAAGTGTAGAATATATCTTGATGGTACCTTGCTGAAAATTTTCAGCACTTGGGATCTTTAACTTCTCATGCTTGGAACTGCTTCCTCACCAACCTGGCTCTAATACCAACTATTGGAGCACAATCCTGGCTCCTCTCACAGACCTTAGGTGCAGCAGAACCAGCAACGAACAAATCTGGAGACTTTTGGACTCGATCGAAGGCCCTTGACGAAATCAGCCTGGTTGCTGTCTTCTTCGTCAGCCTTTCATTCCAGATGAAGAACGCCTCTAAGATCACCTCTAAAAAATCTAAGATCTGGTACCCAATTAGATCAGGCCTGGATCGAGTTCTTCCAATTTGTATATCTCAAATCGGGATATTTTAGATAGAGAAGAAGGTAGATAGAACCAGACCTTGCAGATCTGTCCTGCTGCAGCCTTTCCTGTAGATCTGTTGATGGAGATCTCACCCGCACCTCAAACGACCTCAGATCAACTCCAGATTTGAGAGAAACTTGTACCAACCTCTTCGCAAGAGATTTCAGATCCTGGACCTGATGTTTGGGTGGCTGCAAGAGAGGGAGAAGAGAGAGAGTTGGCGGCACAAAGGGGGAGGGGCTAGCGCCTCCCCTGCTTTCCTGCCTTCTATGGATCTAGCGGCAAGAAACCCTAGGGTTTCTTGCTCCTGGGGTATGGAGAATAGCTGGAGAGAGAGGAAGAAGAGAGAGAGAGACTTGGGAGAAAGAGTTTTTGTATTCCTTGGCTTAATCAAACTTATACAGTGCATGTATATATAAACACAGGGTCAAGTGACCCAAACCCAAAACTCCCTTGACCAACTCTATGAGAGATTAGGTTAACCCAAGCCCATGTACACCCACGACTCGACCTAGTCTCACCTATCCTGGGCCCAGACCTGGCCCATAAAGAGTTGGTCCCTTGAGGCCCACATAACCTAGACCTCAAGAACCCGCAAGACCCACAGCCTTTCAACCTAAGGCCCAACTAGCCCTAGAGCCTCCATGAAGGCCTCATGAATGATGGACCTTGGCCTTAGCCTTGGTCTCCTGGGCCTTGGGCACACCACCTAGATCACAACAAAATTTATATGAAAGTTTTTCATCTAGACCTCCATCTCAAATTCTAAAAGAATCTATTTTTACAACTCCTGAAAAATAGATTGAGCATACCTTACATCAAAGAAATCACCAAGTACCATATGGTGTGATGCATTAACCATCTATTTTGTTCTGTGTTTTAAATTTTTTGAAAAAAAAAAAAGATTTTACATTGATCATGTAGAAGACCATTGATACAATCACAAGCAAAAAAGTCAAAATCCAGGTGATGTAGATTGTTCATTATTTATAAATTATTCATTATTTAGCTATTAATTATAATCTCTAAATTTGTTTCATCACTAAGTTCTTTTAGATGAATTAGACACTAACAAAATTTTTCCCCTTCTTTTCCTCATCTCTAGCAAACGGTCTACCACTGATGAGAATTGACAATATATTCCAAGACCTCCTCTTCTCTATTTTGCTTAAAACCCACCGTGTAGCGCAAGTCATACACTAGTGTATCACTATACTCATACTCTTATTCTCTTTTTTAAGAATATTGATCGTCCTACCTTTATTGAACAAGTCTCTCTTGGCTTACCTCTTTACTATATTTAAGGAAGAAAGGAGAAAAATATATCAGCCAAAAATGGGATTGATTTTATCAAGTTATGCAATTCTTGCCATTGAGTCTTTGGATTCTTCCTCATCAAAGAATCTCTTGCACATAGTGCATGTATAATCATAAACAACCCTCACTGATTTAGGCCATGGAATTAATAGAATGGTCAACAATTACCAATGAGTGAAATCAAATAAAAGTCATCCTTTTGTTATTTATCCCATTTAGGATTAGATGATGCCAATTAAAAGTCAATTACTGATTTCACAAATTGATGTTTTTCATTTCTTACGAGGACTCCATCAGAAGTCATATTTGATATTGTGAATATAGCATATATAAATGTTCAATTATAGATGTAGACATTTTGTAGGATGGGCATGGGCTAGGTCAGTGGAAACTAACTTGAAATAAAATAGACTAAGGCTCAAAAACTTGTCCATTCTTTGAGATTCTCTTGAGTCTGACTTTGGGTTTCTAGTCTTTTTCTTTGTGAGAAAAGTTTTAGGTTAGTCTTTGGCTCAATTTCACCTCAAATTAATCAAATCAGTGTCCCTTTGCACACCAGGTTCTTTCCTTCTTGCTCTCATTGTGTTGTAATACCCAACTGATCCATGATTTATCTTGTCATGAGCAACATTGCTGGTTTCCATGACCTGTGGATATGCATTACAACAATAAGTCTTTGGGACAATACAAAAATACTTAAGAGGCTTAAGCCTAAAGACTATTTAGCACAATTAGCATCCCCACTCATTAAAGTCAGACTTATGACAAAAGAGAAATATTAACTTAAATGTATTTGTGTGATGCCTTCAAGCCACATTCTCAACAGCTTAGTGTAAAACGAGCTGCAAACAGTTTCTTTTCTTGATCTCAATCTTTGGCTATCTATGTTTAGATGCAAATGGATATCTTTATGTCCAAACTATCTCTGCATTATTAACTAAATCTCAATTGGCTTACCTTTTGCCTTAAGAGAGCAAGAAGAAAGTAGTCTTAAGAAGTTAAAGTATATCTTTGAAATTACATATATAATTTTGTGAGAGAACAACTTTCACAGCTAATAAAAAATAGGAAATGTTATACATAAAATCCCAACCATCCACGCTTATGTCCATGGCACTTGTTCAACACTAGTATTTAAAGACCTAGGCATCTCTAATGTATGTTTAAAAATAAATAATAAATCATCAAATATTAACATAAATATGAAACTAAAGGTAATAAACTGAGTGGACAAAATCAACACTAGGAGAAAGTTGGGCCTCAGGTTTGGAGAGGAGGGAATACTTCGAAAGGACGCATTTTACCCCACGTCATGATGATTGTGCTGTGCTAACTTTCCTTTAGCCGTAATGAAAAATAAATAAATTAGCAGTTGAAATGTGCATTAGTAATCCATCATAAATGTGGGCTGTGTGTCTGTGCATCAAGCATTTTTGCTTGTAATGATTGGAAACTAGATGACAACCTTGTCAAGTTTCAAGACATTTTTGCTTGATTAAAAACTTTTCTAAGATTTGTCACTTATTTCTTACAATTATTTTAATTATTCTAGATTTGAATAAATGGGATGGAATTTAATCTTAAATTTTAGCATTTACTAAAATAATTGATTAGCTACATAGTTTTTGCAAGAACTGTAGGATGATGTTAAGTAAGAAACCTATCATGTACGGTTAAAATCATAAGATGATAGTTTTTATTAGATTAGTGGGACTAATTTGTGAGTAATTATGATAGAGTATTATTCTATTTAATGGACTGTCTCCATCTTTTTGGGGTTCTTTTTAGAATAAAATACTTTATTTATTGGTTTCGGCATTAAAAATGGGCTATAATTGCACATTATAGTGCATGAGATGTATTAACATTTGCAAGTTGATATCATTGTGCTGTTTTCTACCAAAAAAAGATATTGTTGTTGTAATACCCCGGTTTTGTATAGAATTTTTAGATTATATGTGGTTTCTTTTGTGTTAGCTTAAGTTTTTAGGATTGACCTTATAAGCCACTTAATCTCAATTATAATTTACTTTGAATTAAACTTATCTAACCAAAATTTATTGAAGCCATTTAAGCATAATTTGTGACTATCCACCATTATGGGTCCTGAAAATTTTTTAAGTCTGGAAATTAACACCTATATGGAGGGCTATATAAAATATATATTTTTTAAAATCAAAATTAACGGTTATTGATCTTTGGATGTTAATGAGCCACAAAATAATTTCTAAAAAATTTTTGAGACCCTTTAACCTATCTATTCTGAAGAAGGAAAGTTTTAAAAGTTTCGAATTTAGAAAAATTTGAATTAGAACCCAAGTTCTGACTTCTTATTCTTAAAAATTTTAATTTTTTTGATATTTTTATTGATTTCAAATAGAGAGATATTTTTTTTTATATTTATATTTTAAAGTTAATAGAAAGTAAAATAAATGAGGACATTAACTTCGACTCGAGATTAGAGGAGTCGACTCGAGTCACGGGAAGCTTAAGCGGTGAGCTTGGCCAAGAAGCTTCAATTTGGAAATTTAAAATTTGTTTCAAAGGGATGATTCAGCAGCTAATTTCATATAAATTAAGGGGTGGAAAACCAAAGTTTTGGCTGGATAAAACATAAGATTGACACCTAGCAAGCATGGGTTTTAAATTATTCAGTTTACAAGGGATATCAACCGGTTTCATTGTTTTTCTGTTTTAGCTCCTGAGAAAAATGAGTAGCAGAGGAAGAATAGAGAGGGAAAGAGGCTGGGGAAAGGTGAGCTTTTAGTCATGAATCATGGGAAAATATAGCTACCAAAGGGATTTCTAGAAATGAATTGATTTAAAGAGGAATAGTAGCTGAAAGTGGAAAAAGAAAGAAATTTGTTTGTTGGCAGGAGGGGTCTTAGCCATTAGAAGTGAGTTGATAATATACTTTATGACATGCTTTGTATCCTCTAAACTCTCTTGGCATGCTTATTTCAGGTTATTTGTCCCTATGAATAATTGATATATCATATGCTACACTCCTTATGGATCTTTAGCAAATTGAAACTTTATTTTAACATCTTATTTTCAGCGTATGTGTGTTCACGAATATATTGGAGATTATTTTATTTCTTATGATGAAAGAGCTTTGGAAAATATTTTGACTTTCTCAATTGCTAAAACTTATGTGAATCTTGGGACAAGCATCTTTAAACTTTTCCTTTTGATATATGATATGAATACCATTAACCATTGATGAGAAAAGTGAATATGAAAATAATGAATTTGTTTAAAAATATGATATTGACGATGAGTTTCATTTGGTCATCTTTGCATGAGAAAATGAAATATAAATTGTGTTTTGACGATAAGATTTTATGAAAAAAGTTTTGACAGAACACTGTAGCTAGCGGCAGTTGGCGTTAGTCTTGGTGCACCATGTTTTAAATACTTTAGTTGGCAAGGGTGGTGCCAGTCCGGCATGTTTGGCCAACATGCCAGTCTTGTCTACCAATTTTGTTTATCGATTTTATCTTTCTAGCTAACAAAGATGGTGTTAGTCCGACGTATTGATACACACGTGCAGTTTTGGTGAAGTTCTCAAATAAATGAGCAACTTTTTGGTTTTGGATTTGAGATCTCCCTTCGTACATTGGGTAAATGACTCCCTTAAAATTTCGTATATTATATTTGATCTATTCATTAATCATGGTTTAGAGAATTGTTCGATTTGTGGTTACTAAGGGAACATGTCTTTTTACATCTATTTCATTACACTACTTGATTAGAAATGTTATTTTGTTTTTATTTTTGGAAAAGTTGTAAGAATGCTTTTGATCTAAAACACTCATGCCTGAGCTTGTCCTACTTTCATTATAGATATATTATCTCTCGTTGAGTCTCGTGACTCGTCCTGTTGCTTCTATATTTTTTTCAGATATTAGTATTGAGAAGGGTCCAGGTTCCTCAGCTTGACAGGAGCAGTCATCCTTTTGGTGAGCCCAGCACTTGCATGTATGGGCCTTTATTTTTGCTGCCTTGTAGTTGTGTTTTTTTTTGATAAACTTTGGATATATATAAACTCTAGACGTGCTCCATTATCTATAGGTAGGATCTAACTTCCACTATGCTTATTTAATTAGAATGATTGTATAGATATGTATGTACTTCTGTTGCGCTTCATATTGATATTGTGGTTGTTGGACATCCGAGTATATAAATGTATATATGAATATGCTGGATTAGACAAGGAATCATACTTTTAGGGGGACCTTTATTAAATTTTCGATAGAATTTGTATATTAGATTTATTCGATTTGATATTTTTGTTAGGCTTGCTAGGTTGGCTAGTCCATCCTATGCACCGATCATGACCCCAGGCTCGGGTCATGATATTATAGGAGAAATAATATATAATTATTGCTAGATTATTTGATTTGATCAGATAATAAGATTGAGTCCTAGTCAAATTAAATTCAGATTTAATTTGATTAGACTTAGTTTGAGTTTGAATTAGATTGGATTTCATAAATCCAAAATGATTTTGAATTCAATTAAGTACTTGACTTATTGAAAACCCAAATCAATTTGAATTCAAACCCAAGCCAAATAAAAATTTAACCCATAGAAGGACTCTTCCTTGAGACACCTCACACCCCATAAGATGGAGAAAAAGCATTGATATCTGGTTTTAGCATGGAAAATAGGGGAGGTGAATATGGGAGGGTGCAACACATTGAAGAGTCCTAATACCCTTGGACTCTATCAAAACCCATGTTGGTTTTAAAAAAAGATAAGATGAGGTGCCTCCTAGTCCCCTTGGTGGTTGGCGTGCCTCCTCAAGTGAGAAAGATGTGTGCATGAAAAAACTAGGGAGAGGGGCACGGCATAAGAAGATGGGCATTGGTGTTTGTTGGATGCATCCTCCCTTCTTTCTTACAACCAAGAGTTGGTTGTTATAGGGACATCTTCCTCTCTTTCTCTTTTGTCCAAGAGTTAGACATGGCTCTCTCTCTCTCTCCCTTCTCATCCTCAGATGTCCAAAAGTTGGACATGCTTTTTCATCTCCTTCTCCTCCATATTCAGTCTAAGAGTTCGATGAAAGGAAAGAAAAGAGATTTGATCTCTTATCTTTTTTTTAGATCTTCTTCTTTTCTTTTGAGAAGAGAAAGGAACAAAAATCAAATTAGATCTGATTTCTTGATCCTTCTATAAATTACTTTGATTTTCTTGAGAAGAGAATCAAAAAAAAAAAAAGAAAGATTCGATAATCCAAAGAGCGATCTTTACAAAAAAATTAGCATCCTGATGAGATCGGGATCTCCTGCTTAGATTAACCTTGTGTGGATATCTATAGAGGTCGAACACTTATGCAGCTTCAACAGACTTTGAAGACATCCACGGACCATCGGATCGTAACTTCAACAGACAATGAAGATATCCACAGATCATCAGATTACAGTGAAGATCTACCCATGCAAATATAAAAATCAGACTTTTATTTTTGCACAGATCTTAATCTTGTACATATGATGATGCCTGAGTTTATGTTGAGTGATGATCTTTATGTATGCTTAATTAGATTAGATCTAATTAGTAATTTATTTTAACAATGTTCTAACATAAAGTTATCCTGACATAACGTTGATACTTATGTTACATGGTCATCCTAGAACGATGTTGAAATAGTTTTGAAATTTTTCTTCTGCTGTGTGTTTTAAAATTTTTGAAATTTTTGCATGCATAACAATCACCATGTGATGGTGTTTTTTAACAATGGTATCAAAACCATCTCATAATTGCAAAATGGATTTTAAGATCTGAAAGGAGATGGACTTTTAGATCTGAAAATCAATTTTCAGATCTAAAACTCTGAATGTTTGAAATTCATGTGATAGATTTTATGATCTAAAAATCTATTTTCAGATTCAAAATTCAGATTATTTTATGTTCATGCATTATCTTCAAGATCTAAAAAATTATTTTTAGATCTGAAAATTTGATTTCTTATGTTCATGCATCCAATATTCGTTATCTAATTTTTATGTGATGAAAATCTTGTTAGATCTAAATTTTATCTTTATTATATGCTCATGCATGTGATGATGTTCATAGATAGAGATTCATCTTGATGTGATTTATGATGATATGGATGCTTTTCAAATTTAAAAAATTTGATTGAATATAAGATAGAATTTTATAAATCAATTTAAAATCATCCTGATATAAGGTTGCCCTGACATAACAAGGTTCATTATGTAGTATAGTTGTCCCAGGATAAAAAGAGATTGATACATAAAACATCATAAGAAACTTAGCATGAACATAAGGACTACATGATAGTCATGTGTGTGTTTTTCATGAATACATGTAGTGATCTTCATGAATCACTACAAATCTTTAGAGTAGGGTTGTATCATGAATACACTTTAGATGATTGCAATTTTGCAATCTGTGGTGAGAAAATAAAAGCCAAGCCCAATTTGGAATAGACCGACCTATTGATGTCTAAGATAAGTACTTTGAAAGGTGGTGACTTAATTAGGACCATTGCTCATGCAACGAAAAGCCTCCCACCAATCTGATGGAAAGCTAGAGCAGTTCATGCATAGATTTTAAAAATTTTTATGCGATAGAAGCAATCTAGATTAAACTATTTAATCTACCATGCACTAGATCGAATCTACAACTGCTTAAGCATGGATCTTATCACATAATCATGCATGCATAATCTGAAAATAATATTTAAAAATATTTGATCTAATCTAATATATGATAGAGATCAAATCTTTATATCTGAGCGCAAGTTGAAGATCGCCGCTGCTGAAATCCGAGGGATTGTATATTGCTCCTAGCCGCATATGCATCCAGCTTCTATAGGTATCCACATAAAGTACGATCAGATCGACCTCCCTAGAGTGCTAGCTTTTTGCATAGGCCCTTTGTGACAGATCAAAGGAGGAAAAAGAGGTTGGTGGAAGAAGGCAAGGGAGAACTCCTTGTCTCTTCATTTTTCTCTCACCCATACCCTAGCTCCGAAGAAGAGAAACCCACACCCAAGAGAGGAGACCTTCTCCTCTAATTTTCCACTCATATGGGGCATCCAACAATTGGACCCCTTTTATAGAGAGGAGGGCTTATGGTTTTGAGAGGGAGCGCTACAAAAAATAAAGGCCCACACCTAAGAGCCCATATGCACATAAGGAGACACTTTCCTTAAATTTCTCATGCTTAAAGACATCCACCACAACTTCATCAGATATTAGGCCCCCTACATATCTTTCTCATAGTGAAACATCCTTTCTCATGGTGAAAAGCAAACCTCTTTTGTCGCACAACATAGATTTCCTTAAGTGTGGCGTTAGGTGTTAAATTAGGGTTGAGTTTGAGTTCAATATTCAAATTCTATTTGAGTACAAACTCATCCCAACCAATCTCATGCCAAAGCATGTCATGCCCCCTGAGAAATTTCACAGTAAGAAATATTTTTCTCATGGTGAAATCAATCTCTTTTGTCGCACAAAAGAGACTTCTTTTAATGTGACGTCCAAAGGTAGTTAGGATGAGATGGAAACCTTATCAGATAAGGAATCAAATCAAAACAAATTTCAAACCTACCTAATATTCCTTGGGCACTAAGAAGGGGCATGGCTTTAGATTTTTAATGTGAGAAATCTCACGCTAAATAATAAGAAGGGTGGTGAAACATAGTTAGGTGTGGGCTTTAGTTAGGCGCAAGGAGAGGAAGAGTCCTAGTCAAAAAGGACTCTTATTTGTTGCCTTATTTGGTCCCAAACCAAATCAAATTTGATTGGACCCAAAGAGATAAGAGAACCTAATCTAATTAGGAACCTAATCCCTCAATTAAATCCTACTCCCATTAAGAATTGATTGAGTCCAAGTCCTGATCAAATCAAAAACTAATCTCCTTTAGCGATTAGGCCATCTAATAACCTAATAGTTTCAAACCTAACTGAATCTAATTCAATTAGACTTAATTCAATCCTTATTGCTCAATCAAATTGAGCCAATAAGCAATCTAATTACTAATAAATTTTTTCATAATTCACTAACTCTTAGCAAATTATTTATTATAACTTTTGCATAGGGTTAATCATCAATTACATTGATGATTATATCCTTCAATAATTCATAATCATCGATCAACCATCAGATCAGATCAAAATTTTTATTGTATATGATCTCATAGGATCGAACACTAAGCTGGTAGCACAGAAATAATTTTCTGTATCAATTGAAGTGACCATCTAGCAATGATATCCGACGATCGGATAGTGTCGAATGATTGCAAAGCAATATTTAAGAATCTGAGACATGGTTATCGCATAATTCATTTCTTTGACCTTAATGCTTAAGGTAACCTCAAATTTAACTATCAACTCTAGAATAGTCATCCACATCGTGTTTCAATCTTTTTCAAATTTTGTGACTTCTCACAAGAATTATCCTGGCCAAGATTTTGCTCAATTAAAATACAGTGATGCACTCCTGTAATATGAAGGGTCAATCTCATTTTAACTTACACACTGACTTCATAAGTACTTGACTATATCTAGTAGCTTTTTATTACTATATTAGAAATACAGATAGTCCAGCACTAAAGTATAGTGAGTTGCTTGCAAGTCAATATGGTGATCTCAGATCGGAGAGACACTTATATCCATATCCTTCATGAGCTACTCTTGACAGCAGAGTGTTCCATAGTTTGATCACTATTTAATGATGATGTACTCCTATATCTCACCTGTATGCTATACCAGTATCTCTATACTCCTCGGTTAAGAGAACAACCAACTCACATGGCACATAATAACCTATACTTGATAAACGTTATCATCCTTGTTAATAATGTATCATTTGATCACAAATAAGTTTAAGAACTACATGATGAATCTTTCTTTATCGATAGTAAGTAGTTCTAAGAACTTCATCATAACATTGGAGTTCAATTAAAGAAGATGCTCACCTTATGATGAATTTATCAAATAATGTTTATCAATTTATAATTCATATACATATAAGGAGCTCAATCATCTACAACCTAGATGATGGGTTTTAGGATATATTTTTCAACAACTTTCACTTGGACTAAGTCAATCAGATCGGTATCGAATATCCATCTTCTATTTTTGTTCATCAAACTCCTAGAATCTGATGGCTCTAGTAAATAGGTCGGCCAAGTTCTCTTTTTTGTCGATCTTCTGAAGGTCGATGTCATCTCCATCTTTCAAACAAGATGATAGCGATGCAAAATATATTTGATTCTCTGATGGGACTTTAGTTCATTAGGCTTCACAGAGGACTAGACCATCTTGGAGGGTGCCACTCCAATCTTCCTGATGAACTTCTATAACCAAACTCCTTCTTTTGCAGCATCAAATGCCATAGTGTACTCTACCTTACAAATAGAATTGGCTACAGTGTACTGTTTGAAACTTTTTCAGTAGATCACTCTTTTATTTAAGGTAAAATATAATCTGACATACTTTTACTGTTATCTCGATCTAACTGAAAATTGAAATCAATCTATCCCACAAGTTTTAAGTTAGATTCTCCATAAATGAGCTATTGGTCTTTAGTATTTCTCAAATACTTAAGGAAGGTTCTTACAATCTTCTAATAATTCTCATCCGGATCAGACTAGTATCTACTCTCTATCCCTAGTAAGTGTGCCATATCCGATCATGTACATATCATGGCATACATGATAGATCCTACTAACAAAGTATATGGGATTCTACTCATATGCTCTCTCTCTAAGGGAATTGTCAGGCAATCCTACTTAGAAAAAAAAAATTTATGGCCTATCGAAAGATAGTCTTTCTGAAATTCTCTATGCTGAACTATTTTAGCATAGCGTTTATGTATGTAGATTGGGACAATCCAAGTAACTTCTTAGATTTATCTCTATAGATCTTTATTCCTCAAATATAGGATGCTTCTTCCAAATCATTCATAGAGAACTGAGATGGAAATCATACTTTTATTTTCTGTAGTGCAAGGATGTCATTCCTAATTAAGAGAATATCATCCATATACAATGCAAGAAATATGACTATAGAACCACTAGCCCACTTATATATGCAGGGTACTTCTCCGTTCTCAATGAAGCCATTCATTTTGATCTTATCGAAATATATATTCCAATCTTGAGAGTATTGCTACAAGAGAAAAAGTCTGTCATAATCAATATCATAATCTTGACGATATCTCTTGACAATCAAATGGACTTTATAGGTCTCCACCTTCCCATCTACGCCTTTTTTTCTTATGAAAATCTATCTACATCCTTGAGTTTTATCCCTTCAGATGGATCAACTAGTGTCCATACACCATTGACCTCCATAGACTCTATCTCGAATTTTATGGCATCAAGCTACTTATCAGAGTCAAAGCTCTGTATGGCATCCATGTAGGTAATCGGATCTTCATTATTTTCATCAAGTTCAACAGGATCATTGTTTCGGATCTAAAAATCATAGCATCTATCCGACTGATGTGGTATTCGATCAGATCTCCTCAATGATGCCTCTATAATAGGCTCTAGGTTTGATATAAGCAAATCTAGTTCTATATTTTCACTTGTCTGTGTTGGTTTTTCTACCTGTCAAACTTCATCAAGCTCAATCTTAGTGGCATCAATTTCTTCTCCAAAGAACTCTTTTTTCAAAAAGAATACCTCAAGCCTATGAACACCATTTGTTCATTAGGAATGTCGAAGTAATATCCCCTAATTTTTTTTGGGTATCCTATGAAATTATACTTATCGGACCTAGGTCCAAGCTTGTCAGTCTATGAATATTTTACATAAGCTAAATAACTCCAAATCCTAAGGTAAGAGAGTATCAGCCTACACCCATCAATCCATATCTCATATGGAGTGATTGCGACTAACTTATTTGAAACCTTGTTGAGTATATTGCAAGTAGTCTCAAGAGCATATCTCAAAGACTGGCAAACTTACAAACTCCATCATGGATCGAACCATATCTGACAAGGTTTGATTTCTCCTCCTAAAAGGTATCCATTGGAGAGAATTTTATTCTCTTCTAGATATACAAAAAATTTATTGAAAAGGTATTCACCTCCTCGATCAGATCGAAGAGTTCTAATATTTTTTTTAGCTTGTTCCTCTACTTCATTATAGAATCATTTGAATATTTCAAATGACTTTGACTATGCTTCATAGATGTACCTATACCTAGATAGATCGTCTGTGAAAGTAATGAAGTAGCTATACCCTCCTATGATACTTATGTTCATGGGTCCATATACATCAGTATGTATTAGACTTAGAATATCATTGGCTCGCTTATCCTTTCCAATAAAGGGTGACTTGGTCATCTTTCAAAGAGGACAGGATTCATAGGCTAGCAATAATTCACAATCATTGATTTCGAGGATTCTCTCTTTGATTAACCTGTTCATCTTATTCTTCTTCATATGACCGAGCCTACTATGCCAAAGGTAGACATCCATGACATTATCTATTCTAGGATATTTACTAGATATGTACATTATACTAACAGACTGTGATAGTATACAAATACCATTTCTCAATTATCTATACATTATTGTAGTATCATTCATAATGATATCACAAAAATCATTCTTTATTGATAAACTATAATGATTATATTCATTAAAAGGATTATATGTTAGATGTATGTCCTAGAAGCCAATATGGCTGACACATGGTAATTAATCTAGGATATAATTTTATACTTAATATATTGATTTGATCAATAAAAAAAAAATTTATTTTTTATTCAAATATGATGTGCCCTTGAATCGTCTATGAAATTAATTTTCGATACATATTCTCAAAATATTGAGAATTAGAGATATGTATTTAATTCTTAAATACTCTCAATCATAGAATCATCATGAGGACAGTGATTGATCCGAATAGACCAATGCACATATCGCTTTCTTAGGAGTAGATGAGTCTCTAGTCTATAGTGTAGAGATATTGGATGATGAGTGCAGATAGTTGTTAGAGAACAACTAGTACTGAGCATGACCATATAAGAGATCACTTGGATTTCTATTCAATCGTCAGTGATTATCTCGATGCTGTAATTATGTGACTGGTTCTTTGATCTAAGATGGTACTACTACTCACAGTGAGACTGTTGAAGTTTGATTGACACATAAACATGAGTCTCAATAAGCCCTTATAGTGGATGTTGGCGATAGTTGGTCCACTATAGGAGTAGGGTGCGCATCAAGATGGGATCTATCGATCTTGATAGAGAGGAGTAGTCCTATGAGATTTGAGAGGCTAAGTTCGAGAGTCTATGACCACAACAGTGTGATTGATGAAAAAAAAATTTATAGAAGTCACAATTGGACTTAAGCTGATCGAATTATCATATGACTGATGTTGAGATTTGATGATTTATTCATGACCAACTATCTAGTCGGGACTCATGATAGAGGGACTGAATCATATGTTAACTATATCTAGAGGTTCATTTCAGTTCTATTAAGTTGTCACTACATACTGCTAGGTATCACTGATGGATTGTGAGAGCTCATTAGGATTGTTCTGAATCGACAATCCTTGATGAGTTAGAGTGAAATTGTTTCGACTTATTGAAAAGAGTTTCAATAATACTTTGATAGAGATCATTATATATCTCACTATCAGATAGAATTAAATCTATGGGATCACACAATAAAAGGATTAGGTCTAAAATTAGCAATTAAGCTTATGAAGTGTCAATTGGGTTTAGAGAAATCTAATTGGATTCAAGGTAACCTTGTTAGCACATGGTTGGACCCAATTTTTTTTTATATTTAGATTTTTTATTGGATAAGATAATTTAAACATAATTATCTACTAATAATCTATATGAATTAGATTCATTAGACTCCAATTATTAGATATCTAAAGTTTTAGATCATATGAATTAAGGGTGCTAGTCCTTAATTAATATTCCTTGATAGCTATTATGGGGTGCCACTTGATTTGATCAAGTTGGGTGTGTCCCATGATTAGAAGGCTTATGAATCCCGTATGGGATGTCTCTTGGGTGTACTTTGGGATGTGTTTATGAGAGTGTAAGGGCTCCAAGAGTTGGCACCTAATAGGTTTCCTAAAGAAACTCAAATAATTTAAGTTATTAGGAAACCCAATGCAAGTAGGATTTATATTATGTGATTGAATAGGATTCAATCCTTATGCCTATTTAAAGGGACCTCTCCTAAGGTCCCTAGGCATCCCAACCAGCAAGTCCCATGCCTCAAATAGAAGCCCCACACCCTCTCTTCCTCTCCCTTTCTCTCCTCCCTTTAGACATCCACACATCCTTACTCTTTGGGCATCCCACTTCTTCTCCATGCCCAAGGCTGTTGGGCATCCACTTGGTGCTGGTTCCTGGTGTATGGTAGCAGCACAAGTAAAGGTAGAAAGGCAAGAGAAGAGGAGAAGAAGAAGATCAAGAAAAAAGATCAAGAGTTGATCACGATCTAGGATTTGTTCAGATTCAGCAAGCTAAATTTTTTTAGAAAAAAAAATTCAACTTGAAGAGGGCTATTTCAAGCTGATCCTAAGTGGATATCTGTAGAGGTCGGATGCTTGTGTAGTTAGAAAAAAAAATTTTCTCTTTCAGATACAGATTTGAAGAAAAAAATTGCGAAACAGGTATATGATTCAATCACATATTTAATTTTAGCATATGTCAATTTCAGCATATGAACTAGATCTTTATGGTTTGTATTTTTATGCATGCATCATATAGATTAAAAGGTATTTTAATCTCCTCTTCCGCTGTGGTGTTTAGAAAAAAAATTTTGAAATACACATGCTTTCCCCAACACATAAATTCTAACATTGGACAATAGTGACAATCACTTAAAATGATAATAATGGAGTTGAAAACAAGCTTAATAATTCTTAAAGCCAAGACTAGAACATAATTTTCATCTCTCATGTTGAGGAATCTCTCACCATTTTCAAACCTTCTACTAACCTAAAGTCTTTGAAACATATTGCAAGTTAGACTTTCAGTATCTAATATCCAGGTAATAGTATCACAAATAAAGAAATTATAAGGAGTTATCATGTAACTACCTTGACCAGCAACCATTTGTTGATTTCTCTTCTTAGCCTGTTCGAATTAAGAAAATTAAGATATTGAGGATAATTTCTCTTTCAATGACCTAGCTTCTTCCAAAAAAAGTACTCTACCTGTCTCTGATCTGCTTTGAGCTTCTTGGTCAGTTCTAGCCAAAGAACATTGTTCAATTTCTAATACTACTTATCAAAATTGGATCCCATAAGCATGTCACTATCTAATAGTGAGTGAAGCGATAATTTACTAGCCATTACTAAAAAAAATAATATGACCTATTATATATAAATTATTTAATCTTAAAGACTTAAACTTTAATCTAAAGATTCTTTCACTATTTTATACGAATTGGTAGTCTCTACCTTCAATTCAAAAAATTACTTTAATTCTTTAGAAGATACTAAAATCTACACAGACTGCATACGAGCCCAACTATGATCGGTCAATCCATGTGCATGTATGGGTAGATTCTTAATCAATTATTTTTCTAAACAACTTCTAGCAACTAATTTTGTCTCAAGTTTCATTTCAGTAGGCTAGGGCCTCCACTGAAAGTCCTGATTAGGTTCAACCATTAATATGACCATACTTACTCTATCTAACCAACAAATGATCAGACCCGACTATGGTTGGTCAATCTAACAATCTATCAGAGAGATACAACTGAGCCATCATATAATGAATGATAATTTCAATATCTAAATAAATATCAGACCTATGGGTTTGTAATACTTACCTAGACTATTAGATCCATTATCATCCACTTTAATGGGAGGCTATGATCTAATTATCTCCATAACTAGCTCATTTTATGGATCTAATAATTTAAAAAATTTGGTTAAATATTTAAGAGAATAAATTAACCAGCAATCAATAATCCTCCCACTGATTTTGCCAAGTCTTTGAAAAAGACGAGAGACTAAGCTGGTTAAGAGGCACCTAAATCAGTTATACTAATTAACCTAAGATCCTCCCACTGACTTTACCAAATCATGAGAAGATAAAGTGGGTTCAAGTCACACCTTAATTAGTCAGCTCAATCATATAATTGACTAACCTAGTTGGCATGGGTTAGCTCGAATCAATAAGCAACCTCATTAAAAATTGATTGACCACATTGGTCAGATAAGTGAGATCGATGGGAGAGTCTGCTAAGGCTTGCCTTAGATATCATTGAAATAGTTAGGTAAGTATGCTGCTAATTAAAAATCACTGGCCATATTATCATAGTAATTTTGCCAAACTTATCTTAGACACCAATTGGTTATCAGTTTTGATTTGATCTGCCTAAAGACTCGAGTCCGACCACTGAGTCACGATCAAGTCCATTTGGTGTAATCAAACACATGGACTTTGATCAACTATGACTATTGAGTTTGATCAAGAGAAGATTTGACCTAATCTAATTCAACTTTTAGATTTAGTCAATTTCTCAATTTAGTCCATATTTGATTCTAATCCTAGGTCTAACTCAGTTAAATGATCTAATTCAAGCTAACCCATAGCCATATATCTTATGCAATATCTTTAGATCTTAAATTCATAATTCTAGATCTAAAATTTCAACTCCTAATTCTTAATTAAGTGTATAAAAATGAAACAATGTCAAATGTGAACTCCTTTATATTAAAATTTATGCAAAATAATTCTATCCAGAAATTTGAGTCGACTCACCTTGAGACGAATAGAAAATAATTTTTTGATCCTATACAACTGGGGTTGGCTCAACAGAAAAATTAATTTCTGAGCCTACAAATCGAGTCAGCTCATCAATAAACCAAACTGACTCAAAAGGGTCTCAAGTCAACTCCAATCAAATTAAGTTGACTCAGCAAGCTAACCAGTAACTCCTTGCTGAATTTCATATCAGAATATTTTGCATAAATGATTTCAATATTTCAGATCAAATCTTAGGGTTTTGAATCTAAGATTTTGTAGAAAGTAAGTTCCATGTGTGAATTCTACAAAACATATATATCATATATATAAATTCTACATTCAAAATAAATTAAAAAACACATATCTAACATATGCATCATAGGATCTAAATCTGAAATATGAAATGCATATAATTTTTGTTTGCTGTTCTTCTTCATAAAATATCATCGTAGCACCCCTACACGTCATAAGAGAATCCCATCAAATAGAAAGAGAAAGACTTTAAACCCTACTTGCTCTTATGATCGGACGGTCTGGTGATGCATAATCTGAGTACTAGACTACTAGGATATTTAATCTTACATATCATATATGTAACATGTAGAAATTTAGATTTAATCTAAATCACTTCAGATCTGATCACTACTTTAGATCACATCTAAATCAGATCATAAATATCTCATGCTTCTCTAATATTAGATCAAAATTAGATATTAAATCAAAAAATAAATCATAAGTCTTTTTAGATCTCATCTAAACTTATTTATGATTTAAGTATCTAGATCAGCATGTACTAGAACAACCTTTTCACTGTATTACAATAGGACCACCTTATAACCAGTATGTGTGATCTAAATTAATTATTTTTAGATCTTTGTGTACACATGATCACGTCAAAAAGAACCTATGCTCTGATACCAATTGATAGAAAGCTAGGATAGTTCATGTATGGATTTTAAAAATTTTTATGCAGTGAAAGCAATCTAGATTAAACTATTTAATCTACTATATACTAGATCGAATCTACAACTGTCTAAGCATGGATCTTATTAGATCTAATCTAAAAATAATATCTAAAAATAATCTACTTATGTAATCATGCATGTATAATCTAAAAATAATATCTAAAAATATTAGATCTAATTTAATATATGATAGAGATCAAATCTCTATATTTGAGCGTGGATCGAAGATCATCACTGCTGAAATCTGAGGGGTTGCATGTTGCTCTTAGCAGCACATGCATCCGGCCTCTATAGATATCCATACGAAGCATGATCAAATCAACCTCCTTAGAGTGCTAGCTCCTTGCAGAGGTCCTTTGTGGCTAAACAAAGGAGGAAGAAAAGGTTGGTGGAAGATGGCAAGGGAGAACTCCTTCTCTCTTGATTTTTCTCTCATCCAAACCCTAGCTCCAAGGAAGAGGAACCCACGCCCAAGAGAGAAGACCTTCTCCTCTAATTTTCCACTCATATGGGGCATCCAGCAATTGGACCCCTTTTATAGAGAGGAGGGCTTAGGGTTTTGAGAGAAAGTGCTACAAAAAATAAAGGCCCATGCCTAAAAGCCCATACGCACATAAGGAGACACTCTCCTTAAATTTCTCACACCTAAAGAAGTCCACCGCACCTTCATCAGATATCACGCCCCTTACATATCTTTCTCATGGTGAAAAGCAAACCTATTTTGTCGCACAAAATAGATTTCCTTAAGTGTGGTGTTAGGTGTTAAATTAGGGTTGAGTTTGAGTTCAATATTCAAATCCTATTTGAATACAAACTCATCCCAACCAATCTCACACCAAAGCATGTCATGCCCCCTAAGAAATTCCATAGTAAGAAATATTTTTCTCATGGTGAAATCAATCTCCTTTGTTGCACAAAAGAGACTTCTTTTAATGTGGCATCCAAAGGTAGTTAGGATAAGGTGGAAACCTTATTAGATATGAAATCAAATCAAAACAAATTTCAAACCTACCTAATCTTCCTTTGGCATTGAGAAGGGGTGTGGCTTCATATTTTTAATGTGAGAAATCTCACACTAAATAATAATAAGGGCGGTGAAATATAGTTAGGTGTGGGGTTTACTTAGGTGCAAGGAGAGGAAGAGTCCTAGTCAAAAAGGACTCTTATTTGTTGCTTTATTTAGTCCCAAACCAAATCAAATTTGGTTAGACCCAAAGAGATAAAAGAATCTAATTAAATTAAGAATCTAATCCCTTAATTAAATCCTAATCTAATTAAAAATTGATAGAGCTCAAGTCCTAATCAAATCAGAAACTAATCTCCCTATGCGATTAGATCATCTAATAACCTAATCGGTTCAAACCTAACTGAATCTAATTCAATTAGACTTGATTCAATCCTCATTGCTCAATTAAATTGAGTCAATTAGTAATTTAATTACTAATAAATTCTTTCATAATTCACTAACTCTGAGCAAATTATTTATTTCAACCTTTGCATAGGGTTAATCATCAATCACATTAATGATTATATCCTTTAGTGATTTATAATTATTGATCAGCCATCAGATCAGACCAAAACTTCTATTGTATATGACTCCATAGGTTCGAACACTAAGTCGGTAGCATAAAAATAACTTTTTATATCAATCGAAGTGACCATCTAGTAATGATACCTGATGGTCAAATAGTATCGAATGATTGTAAAGCAACATTCAAGAACCTGGGACATGGTTACCGCATAATTCATTCCTTTGAACCTAATGCTCAAGATGACCTAAGGTTTAACTTTCAACCTTGAAATTATCATCCACATCATGTTTTAATCTTTTTCAAATCCTATGACTCCTCACAGGGATTACTCTGGCCAAGGTTTTACTCAATTGAAACACAGTGATGCATTAACTCCTGTAATATGGAGGGGCCAATTCTATTTTGACTCATATATTAACTTCATAAATAATTGACTATACCCAGTAGCCTTCTATCATTATATAAAAAATATAAATAGTCCAACACTAAAGTATAGTGAGTTGCTTGTAAATCACCATGATGATCTTAGGTCAGAGAAATACTTATGCCCATATCCTTCGTAAGCTACTCTTGACAGCAAAGTACTCCACAGTTTGATCACTATTTGATGATGATGTACTCCTACATCTTATCTATATATAATATCAGTATCTCCATACTCTTTGATTAAGAAGACAATCAACCTATATGGTACACAATGACCTACACTTGATAAATATTATCGTCCTTGTTAATAACGTATCATTTGATCACAAACAAGTTTAATAACTACATGATAAATCTTCCTTTATTGATAGTAAGTAGTTCTAAGGAGTTCATCATAACATTGGAGTTTAATTAAGGAAGATGCTCACCTTATGATGAATTTATCCAATAATTTTTATTAATTTATAATTCATATACATACAAAGAGCTCAATCATCTACAACCTAGCTAAATGATTGGCTTTAGGATATATTTTTCAGCACAATCTTCACTTATCTAGCCAATTTGGTTGACCAAATCCTTTTTAGGGGTGCTTAGTGTTGAGTTCACCATATTTGCATTACACCATGAGTCCGATATTAGTGAACCAAGGTAAGATCTCTTTGGTAGATCTAATATAATTATGGATTTACATGGGATGTAAATAAATAATTAAAATCTAAAGAAGGCTTAAATTAAATCCTCTCATAAATATTAAGTCGAGCAATCTTTTATCATTGTAGATATGCAGGCCCTTTCAAGTGTTGATTATTTTCGACTGATTGTAGTGGTTCAATTGCATTAGAAAAGTTGCGACTACTCTATTAGCATGAGATGCTCTGAGATAGAGATAGGGTTGGACCCAATAATTGTTAGGTGAGAAACCCAATAACGGTTTTACATCAGCTGGTGAACGATAGGTCTTACTTAACTAAAGAATGTAGTCAATAACTGTTAGGTGAGGCTTTAGGGATTAGAGACCGGTGACCACTATAATTTACTTGAGAAGCATTGGATAAGAGTTATCCACTCATTGGTTGATACATCATCGATAATTGTTAGGTGAGGTAGTGTGCCAATTGATAGGACTATAGTATCTGCTTGAAATCCTAACCGCAAAGGACTCTCATTTCTCTACTTAAGGAGTGTAAGAGATTCAAGAAAATAGTGAGAGATACATTTGTTTTAAAAGATCCTAGAATAAATATTAAAATTAAGTATGAATATCTAACTAAAATCTTTACTCTCTAATAAAATAAAATATCGGTTTCAAATCTTTTAGCTCCCATGTTAGAAACCAATTGACTAGCCAAACAAGCTATAAAGACTAGCTCAGAAATCTAAAATAGTTTTAAGTTCTAAAAGGGGTTAACTTTACTTTATTACTTTTATCAATAATTATTCTCGATATAGGCACATGTGTGAGACACAAATATGAAGTTTTTAAAAAGTTCAAAGAATTTAGATATGAAGTAAAGCAGTATATTAAAAATCTCTTAAGATTCTTCGATCAGATCAAGGAGATGTATATCTTAGTAGGAGTTTCTAACCTATCTCTAGAAAAATAATATAGTTTTACAATAGACACTTCCTGATGCATCTCAATTCAATGGGATATCATAGAGGAGGAAAGGGATCCTATTTGATATGGTCCAATCCATGTTGAACTTCACTAATCTACCCTTATTTTCTTGGGGATAAGCTTTACAAATGAATGGTTCTCTCTAAGTCTATTCTTATCATGCCGTATGAGATATGATATGAAGAGGATGTCCAGCCCATATCAAGCAATAGTAGGTGGATAAGTTAGAGGTTAGATCTATAAGAGCTCATTTTTAAGGTATCTTAAAGAGTTTAGGCGTACTATTTTACTTCTTAGAGGATTATAATACGATTGTGATTCGACATACTATGTTCTTGGATAAATAGTTTATCCAAAATGGAGATAGTATGAGAAAAATTATGCTAAAAAAAAAATCTCTGAAGAGAAATGAGTCATAGAACCTATAAAACCTAATAATATTGAGTCAGTACATGTATTACCTCTACCTCATAGATCGAGTAGAATCTCTCATCTCACTGAAAGATACTTAGATATTCTGAGAGAGATTGTAGAGAAAATATTTCTTAAAGGAGATAGAAAATATAGAGATGATCCTAAAACCTAAAATGAGAAGATGTCAAACATCAATTTTGGAAAATGGTTGAATGCAATAAAGTTAAAAGTTGACTTGATGCATTCTAACCAAGTCTGGATCTTAGTAGATCCACCAGCAGATATAGCACGTATTGGATTCAAATGGATCTACAAAAGAAAGAGATGTAAAAGTAGAGATCTTTAAAGTAAGCATTTCGGAATAGGTATACTCGATGTGATCAAATGGTTTGATCTTATCAAGAATGAGGAGGAAACATGTGTTTAATAGAAGATCAGTGAGAGTATTGTTATAATCTTTGTATTGTACACAGATAATACTCTCTTATAATTAGGAATCATGTTTCTATGTTGACTTCGGTTAAAATTTTGGTTATCTAAAGAAATTTTCTATGAAAGACCTATGGAAACATCCTATAAAAGTCCATAAGATAGATCTAAAAGGATACTAGTTTCATAGAAGATGTACATGGGGGGGTGCTGAAGGCATTCAGTATGGAAAAATCTAAAAAAAGGTTTCTACCCCATGGGCATGGGATTATCTCTTCGAGAAGATGTGTAGGACACATCTATGGAGATACAATATATGAGCTACATCTCTTATGTTTTGACTAGTAGGAGACTCATATATGCCATACTATGTACATGATCTAATATATCTTTATTGCAAGTGTCACGAGCAAATATCGATCGAATCCAAGACAGGATGTAACACCCTAATTCTAGCAAAGTAGTAATCTAAGAGATTGGCAAATTCATTTAGCATTCATGTATGTAAAGTATAGCACCTCATCTATGGCATATTGAGTATTTAAATATGAATTAAGCAATAACAATGAAGTATAAATTTAGTTGTTAATTAAGAGGAAATGGTTGAGAAATTTGATCAATAGCAATGAAGTATAAATTTAGTTGTTAATCAAGAGGAAATGTTAATCAAGAGGAAATGGTTGAGAAATTTGATCAATAGCAATGAAGTATAAATTTAGTTGTTAATCAAGAGGAAATGGTTGAGAAATTTGATCAATAGCAATGGCATTAAAGATAAATTTTGGTGATTTTTGAGCATAGAATGCATGATATTTTGAAGGATAATTAAGATAATATTTGTGGGTGTGGCAATTTTGAAGTGTAAATTGATAATTTATAGCAATTTTTGAAATCTAAGAGACTGAGTCGATTAAGTTTTAAAAAAGATATACTAAGTTGGAGAGAACAGAAAGCGTATTAGAGGGGACTGTGCTGGCATGTAGGTGAGCGGACTAAATTTTAGGTTAGTCGACCAAGTCTGAGTCGATTAAATCTTAGGTTAGTCGATTAAGCTACGAAAAAATCTAAAATGAGAGTCAATTGAGGTGCTTTAACTTGGGATTTAAAAACCATTTTCAAGGGGATGATTTAGCAGCTATTTGATATAAATAAAGGGATGGAAAATCAAGTTGTTTTGCTGGCTTTCCAAGGGATAAACACCTAGCAAGAAATTCTTTAAAACTTTCATTTCCAAGGTTGCCCATTTCTTCCATCGGTTTTCATTGTTTTGTTGTTCTAATTCCTGAGTAAAAATTAGAGAGAATAGAGAGGGAGAGGAGCTAGAAAAAGGGATGTTCTCAGTTAGAAATTTAAGATAATTCAGCTAAAGAAAGGTGATCTGTTGACAACCAAACGTGGAGGGAAAGATGGCTGTTAATGGGAAGTAGTGTTAGTGGCTATAATATTTCAACTGAGGAAAAGGAAGGAAGCTCTTGAGAGGTGTTTTGAATGAGTTAAGCACTAAGGGGATATAGCAGCCATAAGAGATGAGTGAACTTTATCTAATTGTGGTGTTTTTATTATCTTTTGTTATGAAAAAGATTTACTTTCAAAAGAAAATCAGCTTCTTATTATTTTTACAGCTTATATGTATGTAAACCTGAAAATAGAACATTATTTTACTAACAGGCAGCTTATAAATAAATGTGCATGTCTGGAATGGGTTTGGACAATAAGGATATGTATACCTGTGGTGATGAGCCTGTGGCATAAATAGAGGCCTGTGGTGAAACTGGATGCTTGTGGAGAAATAATAAGCCTGTGGTGAATAATAAGCCTATGGCAAAGTTATAGATATGCCTGTGGTGATGAGCTTATGGTGAAACTATGTGCCTGTGGTGAACTCTATACCTATGGCAGAATAATATACCTATGGTGAAAGAGTATATCTGTGGTAGAATAGTATGCCATGGGGGCTTAATAGTGAAATATGTTCATGGGGCTTAATGGTGTACAGTGGTGTAATCACTGGTAACTCGATGCTTGTGTTGTTATGATCTTTTACTTGGTTTCATCTTTATTCAGCATTTAAGGGGTCTTTCACATGCTTCTACTCTTGTTTAGTAGATAAAAATGTTGAAAGTATAATTAGTTGATTCCAATAGTGCATGATACATGATATTGTGTGTATTATACTTTACTCGTATTTTTACTATTAGATGGACAATTCATTCACTGGAACTTTAGTCTCATTATGTGATTCTTTTTTTTTCTTGATAGATGTAAAGCACTATAGCACAACATAGAGATTTCATGAACAACACTCATACTAGAAGAGGTCGGTTATGTCAGCTAGTGGGAGGAGTCCTCATTTTGGGTTGCATTTTTGGGTGTACTCTATATTGGGTATTGTATAAGCCAGAAAATATTTTTGATGTGTATCTTATTGGCCTTTTGTGTAAAGTTATCAAATGATAAATGAAAGCTTGGAGTTATTCTTGGTTTATATTGAGTTGATCTATGGAAAATGAGTAGTTCATTGAAATACTTGTATTAGTAGATGTAGAAGTTTATTGAATTAAATGTGAACAGGTTATCAGCTCAACTATAATCTAGTAATTTTTCTTCACCCTTAGTTAAGGGTGGGGTGTAGCATGCTCATCCAATTTTAGGGATGGGGTTTTACATATTTGGTAGCAGAGCAAAGGTTAATGATCATTTAGGGGATTATGATAAGCTAAGGTTTATGATCATGTGGGATCATGTTTTAAATGGTATGAGAACTTGAATTTTATGATTATTAGAGATTGGGGTGCTAGTAGCATTGGAGGATATAGGTGTAATCGGAAAGATTACATGTATTGGAAGTTTCAGAATTTGTGAAGCTATGTTTTATAGTCTCAAGCTAAAGCAAGTGAGATGAATTTAGATGTTCATAGCATAGTATTGGCAAAAGTAATGTGAATATCATGATGAGAAAGAATTAATCTCATAAAGTGGAAGTCGATTGTAGCTAATCAAAGTAAAGTAACAAGAATCAGAGGAAAAAGGATCGGAACTCATGCTTTAAATTATTTCAAGAGAAGATTTAGGTTGAAAATTTAAAGATGTAAATTGCGATGGTAAAGAATATAAGTATGCATATTAAAGAGTGAATATCAGTAGTTGAGAAAAAGTACTGATATATTAGTAAAAAGACCCCAAAGGTAAAAGAATGAGGTATTGAATTGCATCAAGAAGTCAAGAGATGAAGACAGATTTTTTCTCTAGATATTGAATCCTTGTTCAGAAAGAGGAAGAAACAAGAAAGCAATAATTTATTGTGGGTCATAATAAATTTATGCATATTTGATAGCTCAAAATATTCTAACCTGAGTTTATTTGAGTATTAGCTTATGTTGGAAGACTCAAAGTAGCATTTATGTATGGAAGAAATAGCATATTTATATATATGTCATTATGAAAAGTTGAAATTGTTTTAAGAATGATTTCTCCAATGGTATGTTGGCTGAATAGTAAGTAATACTTGGATTGATTATCACAGATACAGGTAATGGAATGAAAGATCTTCTGAGTATTAGCATATCTAGTGGTAAGCCTTGAAAGCCGAATAGATCATGAAGTATGAATTATTAATTGAGTGGAAATTTGAAAGCTATGAACTATTAGAGCATGAAGATAATATGTAGTGAGTAAGAACCAAGTTGTCCATCTTTGAAAGAAGTTGGGTGCATTCTAATTCTGGTAGTATCGTGGAAAGAAACCTAACAATTTAAATAAAGATAGCAAGTATGGCAAGTACGGGATGTACTAGAATTTAGAAGAATAAGGATAGATGTAACTTGTTAAAATGAAAAGGAAATAAAGAAATGGTGAGTATTAAGAAGTTGATGTCAGAAGGGAAATTCTCAGTTAGAAATTTTGATAATTAAGAAAAAAAGATTGCCCTAACAAAGCTTCAGCTAGGGGTCTCTCACCAAAGTCAAATGCTCCACAAAGATTTCAGACCAGGGATGACAATTATATTACTGATGTACAAGCAAGGTGGGGATTAGTACCAGTGGGCAAGTATGTCTTTGATTTCAACAAGTGAAATTTAACTAGAATATAAAGTGGAGTAGATTTTGACCTTAGAATGTTATGCTGTAATGTGTATATCTGATTAATTATTATCTAGTTAGAAAAAAAGAGGAGGAGAGATGACAGAAAGAAAAGCCCTAAATGTTCAATGGATTAAATAAGAATATGCAACATAAGCATGATGGTTTGAATGGGTTAAATTTATTGAAAGGATATAGTTCTAATTCAGAGGATGTTATAAAGGATTGAACTCTGTGTCCTTAATGTTTTGATCTTGTGATATGCCAATTTTGAGGACAAAATTATTTTAAGGGGGGAGGAAATGTAATACCCCGATTCCAGCAAAATGGTAATCTAAGAGATTGGCAAATTCATTTAGCTTTCATGTATGTAAAGTATAGCACCTCATCTTTGACATATTAAGCATTTAAATATGAATTATGCAATAATAATGAAGTATAAATTTAGTTGTTAATTAAGAGAAAATGGTTGAGAAACTTGATCAATAGCAATGGCATTAAAGATAAATTTCGATCATTTTTGAGAATAGAATGCATGATTTTTTTAAGGATAATTAAGATAATATTTGTGGGTGTGATAATTTTGAAGTATAAATTGATGATTTATAGTAATTTTTGAAATCCAGGGGACTGAGTCAATTAAGTTTTAAGAAAGATCAACTAAGTTGCAGAGAACAAAAAGCATATTAGAAGGGACTGTGTTGGCACGCAAGTGAGAAGACTAGATTTTAGGTTTGTCGACTAAGTCTCGAGTTAGTCGACTAAGCAGCAAAAAAATCTGGAATGAGTGTCAACCGAGGTGCTTTAACTTGAGATTTAAAAACTATTTTCAAGGAGATGATTCAGCAGCTATTTGATATAAATTAAGGGGTAGAAAATCAAGTTGTTTTGCTAACTTTCCAAGGGATAAACACATAGCAAGGAAATTCGTTAAAAATTTCATTTCCAAGGTTGCCTATTTCTTCCACCAATTTCCATTGTTTTGCTGTTCTGATCCCTAAGTAAAAACTAGAGAGAATAGAGAGGGAGAGGAGCTAGAAAAGGGGATGTTCTCAATTAAAAATTTAAAAGAATTCAGCTAAAGAAAGGTGATCTATTAACAACCAGACATGGATGGAAAGATGGTTGTTAATAGGAAGTTATGTTAGTGGCTGTAATATTTCAACTAAGTGTGGAAAAGGAAGAAAGCTCTTGAGAGGTGTTTTGAATGAGCTAAGTACTAAGGAGATATAGAAGCCATAAGAGGTGAGTGAACTCCATCTGATTTTGGTGTTTTTATTGTCTTTTATCATGAAAAAGGTTTATTTTCAAAAGAAAGTCAGCTTCTTATTATTTTTACAGCTTATATACATGTATATAAATCTGGAAACAAAACATGATTTTACTGACAGGTGGCTTTTAAATAAATGTGCATGTGTGGAACCATTTTGGACAGTAAGGCTATATATACCTGTGGTGATGAGCCTATAGCATAAATAGAGGCCTGTGGTGAGCCTGTGGTGAAACTGGATGCCTGTGGCGAAATAATAAGCCTGTGGCAAAGTTATAGATATGCTTGTTGTGATGAGCTTATGGTGAAATTATGTACCTTTGGTGAACTCTATACCTATGGCGGAATAATATGCCTGTGGTGAAAGAGTATACTTGTGGTGGAATAATATGTCGTGGGGCCTTAATGGTGAAATATATTCATGGGGCTTAATGGTGTACAATGGTGTAATCACTGGTAATGCGATGCTTGTGTTGTTATGATCTTTTACTTGGTTTCATCTTTATTCAACATTTAAAGGGTCTTTTACATGTTCCTACTCTTGTTTAGTAGATAAAAATGTTGATAGTATATTTGTTGATTCCAACAGTGCATGATACATGATGCTGTGTGTATTAAGCTATATTTTACTCATATTTTCACTGTTAGATGGACTATTTATTCATTGAGACTTTAGTCTCATTATGTGATTCTTTTCTTTTTCTTAATAAACGTAAAGCACCATAGCACAGCATAGAGATTTCATGAACAACATTCATATTAGAAGAGGTTGGTTATGTCAACTAGTGGGAGGAGTCCTCATTTTAGGTTACGTTTTTGGGTGTACTCTATGCTGGGTATTGTATAAGCCAGAAAATGCCTATGATGTGTATCTTATTGGCCTTTTGTGTAAAGTTATGAAATGATAAATGAAAGCTTGGAGTTATTCTTGATTTATATTGAGTTGATCTATGGAAAATGAGTAGTTCATTGAAATACTTATGCTAGTAGATGTAGAAGTTTATTGAATTAAATATGAACAGGCTATCATCTCAGCTATAATCCAGTAATTTTTCTTCATCCTTGGTTAAGGGTGGGGTGTAGCACACTCACTCTATTTTTGGGGTGGGGTGTTACATAGAAGCACTGGATAGCTATGTGAAACATCCTTAACTACTTGAGAAGGACTAAGAATTTGTTCTTGATCTTTGAGAAAAATTAAAGTTGAGAGTAGAAGGATGCACTGAATTAGACTTTATGTCTGAAATTCATGTAGAGAGTCTACATCAAAAAAAAAATTTCTTATGTAATGTAAATTCAGTAAAATTGGAAGAGTTTTAAACAACCGATCATTGTAGATTTTATAGAAGTCGTGTATGTCGCTGATTATGAGGTAACTAAGGAAGCCTTCTAGTTAAAAAAATTCATTGCAGAACTAGGTGTAATGCCATGAGATTGTACAATATTATACTATGGCAAAATAAGCACCATAGCTTTTGCTAAGAAGCCTATGTCTCACCAGAATTCCTAGTACATAAGATCAATAATTATTCGTGACTATTTTCAAAAGTAAAATATCAAGAAATAAGAATAGACCTCACTAAAATGTGGCGAGCCCACAGACTAAACCATTTAAGACCAAAGCACATCTTGAGAAGATGGGGCTTAGGTTTATGATAGATTAGCTTTAGAGCAAGTGGAAAATTGTTAGATGTATTTTCTTGAAGCCAATCAGCTATCACATTAATTCTTTCTAAAATATAATTTCATACTTGACTAATTAATTAAGATAGTTAACTTTTATTCATGTAATATATGTGTCCATAAATCATATAAGAAATTAATAAGATGATGATATATATTCTCAAGAGTTGAGAATTTTGAGGTATGTGTCATTGATGGTTAATTTTTAAATTATTTTTGATTAATAGATCATCATAGAGACAATGAATGATCCAGATAGATTAGTACATGGATTGCTTTTTTTAAGAGTAGATAAGTTTTGAATCTATAGTGTGGAGACACTAAAGCGAGAGTGTAGGTATTTTTTAGAGAACAAAGGTACCAAGCGTAAACAACATGAAAGTCACTTAGATATCTACTCACTCATCAATGACATTCTCGATGCCATAGTAGTGCGAGTGCTTTTTTGATCTATAATGCTTTGGCTATTCATAGTGAGGTTGGTGTAGTTTGACTATACTTTAACTCGATCTTCTAACCATACGAAATCTTACGATGTATATTGACTGTAATAGATTCATTGTAGGAATAGGATGTACACCTAGATGGGATCATTGACCTTAGTAGAAAAGGAGAACTCCCATATAATTTATGAGACTGAGTTCAGAAGATCTTGACTAGAGTAGAGTGAATGATGGAAAGGTGTTTCTATAGATCTCATATAAGTACTCAAGTCGAATAAATCTTATATATGATAGATAATGGGGTTTGATGAATTTTTTATAATCTCCATCTTGTCGGGACTCACGATAGAAGAACTGAATCATACAGTAACTACACCCAAAGTTTCATTTCTTTTATTCTGTTGGATTGCCACTACATACTGCTAAACATCACTTATGGATTGTGAGACTAACGAGAATTATTTTGATGATCAATAATTCTTAGTTGATGAGTTAGAATTATTCTTATTAATTAAAAAAAATTTAATGATATTTTGATGGAGATCAAAATATATCTTACTATCAGATAAAATAAAACCTACATGGTCACACACAAAAGAGGACCTAACTGATCGAAATATTGAATAGCAATTTTGAATCATAAAGAATTCAATTATTAATTTGAAAGATGATTGGACTAACATGTAAAAGTAACATAGAGGACTTACTAAGAGTTAGTAAGTTATAGGAGGACTAATTTACAATTGTTGCTAGATTATTTATTTTGATCAAATAATAGGGTTGAGTCCTAGTCAAATTAAATTCAGATTTAATTTGATTAGACTTATTTTGTGTTTTAATCATATTGGATTTCATAAATCCAAAATGGTTTTAGATTTAGTTAAGTACTTGACTTATTTAGAAATTCAAATCAATTTGGATTCAAACCTAAGCCAAACGAGAATTTAACCCACAGAAGGACTGTTCCTTGAGATGCCTCATGCCCCATAAGATGGAGAAAAAGTGCTGATATCTAGTTTTGGCATGAAAAATAGGGGAGGCACACATGAGAGGCCACAACACATTGAAGAGTCCTAATACCCTTGAACTCTATCAAAACCCTAGTGTTGGTTTTAAAAAGAGATAAGATGAGGTGCCTCCTAATCCCCGTGGTGGTTGGTGTGCCTCCTCAAGTGAGAAAGATGTGTGCATGAAAAAAAAATAGGGAGAGGGGAGCGGCACAAGAAGATGGACATGGGTGTTTGTTGGGTGCATCCTCCCTTCTTTCTTACAACTAAGAGTTGGTTGTTATGGGGACATCTTCCTCTTTCTCTTTGGTCCAAGTGTTGGACATGGTTCTCTCTCTCCCTTCTCCTCCTCAGATGTCTAAGAGTTGGACATGCTTCTTCATCTCCTCCTCCATATTCAGTTTAAGAGTTGGATGAAAAGAAAGAAAAGAGATTTGATCTTTTGTCTTTTTCTCTAGATCTTCTTCTTTTGCCTTAATAAGAGAAAGAAAAAAAAAAGATTAGATCTGATTTCTTGATCCTCCTAGGGATCTCTTTGGTTTTCTTGAAAAGAAAATCAAAAGAGAGAAAAGATTCGACAATCCAAAGAATGATCAGATTAGCCTTGTATTGATACCTGTAGAGGTCGGACACTTGTGCAATTTCAACGGATCTTGAAGATATGTACGGATCATTGAATCGTGGCTTCAACAAATATTAAAGATATCCATGGATCATGAGATCGTAGTGAAGATTTATCCATGCAAAGATAAAAATCAGATTTTTATTTATGCACAGATCTTAATCTTGTACATATGATGATGCTTGAATTTATATTGAGATATGATATCTATGTATGCTTAATTAGATTAGATCTAATTAGTGATTTATTTTAATATCATTCTGATATAAGGTTGTCCTGACATAATATTGATATGTTATGTTGTATGGTTGTCCTAGCACGATCTTGAAATAATTTTAAATTTTTTTTTTCACTTTGTATTTTAAAATTTTAAAATTTTTGTATACATAACGATCGCCATGTGATGGCATTTCCTAACTGGCCTGTTAAATGGGTGTTAAAGCAGAATAGTTAAAATGGTAAAAATTTACTCCAATAAAAAATTATTTTTTTGAATGAAGAAAAGAGGGGTCTACTTAATATGAGAGCGTCCCTACAATTCCAAAAGCAATTCCTTGAAAAGTGCGTTAACCATACTTTTTTTTAATATAGCAAATGGGGAATTCCATTATTAACTTAAGGTCAAAAAAACAACTTATGTTCTGAACAATTCATAGATATTATGAATTTTAGTCATCCTTAAGGAGGTTTTTTTCTTGGAAGGGGAGAGGTGTTATTTCCTTTATATAAATGCATATATTAAATTTTGTAATTTTAATCTTCATGATGGGATTATGATACTTGTGTTGCATCATTTAAGATGACACCAATTCCCTCCTGCAACATTGAATAACAACGAAGTTGATAAGATTGTATAGCATATTTCTACTTAAAATGGATGTTTTTTCAATTACAACAAGGAGGACCGGTAATGAAATGGGGTCCTTTATTTGGACATATTGGCAATATTAATGCTTTCAATATCTCGTATTAATAACATCCAAAGGATTTTGCCGTTCTTACCCATTTTTATGAAATAAAGGGAGAGTGGCCAATAGACTGAGAGAAAATTGCCTAGTTCTTTTCCTTTGGACTTCAATCATTGCATCAACAAAGGAGAAGAAGACAATCACTTTTAGGACTTCAGATGGCGATTGAGGAGTTTAAGGTAGAGGAGGTAATTGCAAACCAATCAAAGAATGTGATCAATAACAACCTTGTAAATGATGGTATCTCTCTCCTAATTGTGACATTCAAGATCCTCACAAAGGTCATCAAGTATTGTGAGAGCATGCTAAGTTCTCCAATGAGGGGCTCAAAGATTGGGATGCTGGACACATCAATATTGACCAAGGGATATCAAGCATCCCTTTTTGACCTTCTTCTTGTGAGATCTATAAGTTTTTTTTTTCTCTCTTTGTTTCTTCGATCTGATTTTCTAGGGTTACATGCTTGATTTGGTATTTATATATGGTATATTTTGCACCCTAATTTGATGTCTAGATACTTAAATCTTAATGTATTTTTTGGTTAGAGTAAAATTCTATCATGATAGTGAAATATTATGGTTAATTTTAGCAAGGGGAGCTTGAATTTGAAGATTATTTTAAGTTGACATATAGAATTATTCACCAGGTAAGATTATCTTCCCCAAAATTTTTCTAGATAGAAGCTCTAAAGAAAGTGTAACTTTAGTCTCCTTAGCCAGTTTTGACTAGAGAGTAACTCCTTTTTCATTCCAATAGGGAAAGATCAGGATCATGATGGTCTGGTATCCCTCCAAGGCTTGTACAAGGAGTTTTGGATTGGTTGCAAGCATCAACCTTTCTTAGACCATCTAGAGCCTTGTTTATGACAAATAGAATAAGATCTTCCTTATAGCAGAGATGCCTAGCATGGAAAATAATAGGCATGTTAGATTTTGGCACCTCGAACTTGATCCACAGTAGCGAAATCCACAGCAGTGGAGCCCAAATGGAGGAGCCCATGCAGGCCCATAGACACGACCCGTAGGCTCACAAGGCCTGCAGAATGGCCCATGGGTGCACAAGGCCTGCAGATCACAACCCACAGCAACACGCACCCCAAGTGCAAGCACGCGGCCCAAGCACGGGTGCACGACCTAGCATGGGATGCGTAGCCGACATTACTTCGACACACATGGTCTAGCGCACCACACGAGAGGTGGACATGCGATCCATGCATGGTCCAGTGCATTATCACATGGATGTGCACGATCTAATGGTGGGCAAGCATGCACAGGCATGATCCGATGGTTTTGGTTGGCAAGCGGATGTGATTGGGTGGCTAGGAGCATGATGTGCATGATCGGACGGTCATGGAGACTCTGCAGACGTGATCAGAGACTTTTGGAGTTTTATTTGAGGTCTGAGTCCTAATAGGAGCCATGTTAGGTCTCCTGTACGTGGCTTGAATGCAGATTCAGGCTTTCAAAAGAGAGAGCAGCCGAAAAAATTAGTATGGCAACAGGTAGCAGCAACAGAGAGTGGCTGTGGAGCACAGAGAGCAGTTGAGAGTATCCTGAGAATAGTCAAGAGTTCTAAGAGAGCGTGGGAGTGGCCATGAGCATAAGGGTAGAGGCTGAGGCATGATGTAGTGGCTGAGAGCATTATAGAAAGTGTCTAGGGATATCGAGGATCCTAATATGGCAAATCTATAAAAGAGTCTCCTTGGAGGAGTTGTAAGAGCTTTTATGAGTGTTGTGCTTCCTATAGAAAAAGTGATTTTGTGTATGAGAGTTGAAAGGATGTGATCTCCTTTTATACTTATTTTTTCTTTCATAGTGAAGCTTGCATGCCCCATAGAGGTAAATCTTAGGCTGATCCATATTTTTAATTATATTATTTATTTTATCTCTTCTTTTTTTTCTATTGTGGTGTCAATACCATCACTGGCATTGAGATCTTAGGGGGATCCATATTCCACACTCATGAGGGATCCTCCCTTATAAGGCGTGGATCTAATTATGGGCTAGAGGTCTAGTTTTTCAATTTTCTTTAGCGAATGATGGTTTAGATGCTCAATCTTCCAGGGAAGATCATAAGTGATATTGATGTAGACATCTTGCATGTAGGTGAAATAGCATTATATGAGATATATACAGCTTTTGTTTTGTCATGTATTGGTTTTAAGCTTCTTATGTGTTGGCTTTCCTTCATTTTTTTTCAAAAGCCTATTTGTTATATTTTTGGTCCATAGTTATCTAATTTGTTAAATCACAATCAAATTACCAAATGGTTTGAATTAAGCTGACTCACAATATAATATAGTATACCAAAAGATAAGAAAATTCTATTTCATATGTAAAATAAGATATTATATTTTAATATTTTCTTGTCTTTGACCTTTTTTCACTTTCCTTAAAGATATTCTTATATAATTGTTTTGAATCTACTTAATGAATCAAAACATTTTAAGGAAGATTTAAGAAATCAAAATAATATTTTTATGAAACATAAATCAATAAAACTAAATTTTCTCATCCTACTCTAAACCAACCTATTAGATGTATACTTTAGAAGCCAATCTTGGCTGACGTATACTATAATTCTAGGACATATTTTATACTTGTCGGATGATTTTTATTACTAATCATGTTGTATGTATCCATGATTTATCTTAAAAATTAATAAAGATGATTTTGTATATTCTCAAGGTATTGAAAATTTGAGACATACATCATTAGTGGTTATTTTTAAATGCTCCCAATCGAAAGATCATCATAGAGGATAGTGATCAATCTATTTAAGATCGATGCACGGATCACTTTTTTTTGAACAAATAAGTCTCGAGTCTGCGGTGTGAAGACACTGGGATGAGAGTATAGGTAGTTATTAAAAAATAACTTACACTGAATGTAATCAATACGAAAAATTTCTTGGATGTCTACTCACTCATCAGTAATTTTCTTGATGCTGTAGTAGTGTGACTGGTCTTTTGACCTATGATGTGTTGGTTATTCACAGCGAGGCTACTTAGTTTGACTGCATATTTTTTTGATCCTTAGCCATTTGGATCCTTGCTGTGTATATTGGCTATAGTAGATTTAGGCTCGTTGTTTGAGTAAGATACACTTAGATAAAATCTATCAATCTTGATAGAAAAAGAGTAGTCCTATGCGATTCGTAAGACTGAGTTCATAAAATTTTTTATCAGAGTAAGTGTAAATACTGAAAAAGAGTTCCTACAGGATTTTCAAATGAACTTGAGTTGAGCCAATCTGATATATGACTGACGATGGGGTTTGATGAGTTCTCCTTGATCTCCATCTAGTCAGGACTCATGATAGAGAGACTTATCATATGGTAACTACACCTTTGGATTCATTTTTTTATTCTGTTGGATTGCTACTACATGCTGCTAGGTGTCACTGGTGGATCGTGAGAACTTACTAAAATTATTTTTGGATCGATGATTCTTATTGGTATGAGTTGGAATTATTTTAGTCCATTAAAAAGAGTTTCGATGATACTATGATAGAGATCATGGCATGTCTCACTACTAGATAGAATAGTACCTGAGAGGTCACACACCAAAGGAGCATATCCTGATCAACAGTTTAGATCATATTCGAATTATCAATTGGATTGATGATTTGAATTTGAAAACTACTAATTTGTAAGTATTACAGATGTAGCAACTGCTAACTGTTAGCAGAGGGACTTAATTATAATTATTGTAATTTAATTAGATTTGATTATATTATAAATTAAATTTTAATTAATTTAAATCAAATTTAATTTAATTGATCTTGATTTAATTTATGGCTAATTAAATTTAATTATCTAAGTCAGATTCAGATTTCAATCCTAACTGGATCAGAATTAACAACCTTTCGAATTGGATTCAAATCGGACTCGAAATAGATTCAGTTTGAACCTAATTGGACCTAATTGAAGAAGACTACTTGAGCCCAATCTCCCTAGGCTTCTCTCTCTTGATCATGCAAAAAAGAAAAAGAAATGTGTGAAGATGCATCCCCTTTTCTCTATGCGCATGTGAATGAGAGGGGCACCAATAGTTGCCGCCCCACCTCTCTGGGACTCTCTCTCCCCTTTGACTCATCCTTTCTTTTGAATTTGATTCAGATAAGGAATAGAATCTTATCTTAATCTGGAAGGGGCATTGAGGCTTTTGAATTATGCGACAAAACAAAAGAATTAAGGGCATGCGCTAAGAAGGATTTCTGTGAGTTTTACTTATGTGAGTTCTCTCTTGCTGCCTTTCCCATCTCAATGCATCTCGTCCCTTCCTCTTGATCTCAATGCCCAAGATCATATCAGATCTGATCAATTTAGGGCATTTGGAGTTGGATAGGGTGTTAGGGAATAATTTTTGTGTGACAAAAATTAAGAAGGGAGGATGGTGTGCATTAGATAGGTGGTGCAACTTCTTTCTTGGTACCGTACGTCTTTCTCATCGTCTCACCTCTCCTCCTTTCATCTCCATGCCATCTCACCACTTGTTCTCAGATCTGATCAGAGATAAAGAGAGATTATAGAGAGAGGAAGAGAAGAAAAGATATTTTCTTCCTCTTCTTAGTGACAAGGTTTAGATCCTATTAGATCTGCATGAAAAGGTTTGTGTAGCCTTCGTCTTCTTCATGATCTAAAAGAAGAGGATCTAGATCCAAATAAGGAGTGAGGCCTATAAGGTACTAGCACACTAGTGATCATGGTGCTTCGATCGGACATCTTCGTGTGGATAGCAACAGAGGTCCAGCACTTGTGTGGCTCAGATGTAAACCCTGGATATCCGCGAGATCCGAAGGTATGGAGATCAGATCTTCAATTTATCACTAATGACTTTTTATCTTTGATTTCAGATTTTAGATTTTGGTAATGTGTTTGTATCAAGATCCAATGGATGATTTTTAGATCTGATTTGGTATATTTTTAATTTAAAAATATTTTATTTCAGCTTACTTTCGCTGTACATAATCTATTTTATGTTAAAAATTTTAAAACTAAACGCATGAAACCACCATGCTTCTAATAGTGGTATCAAAGCTCAGATTCTGATATGAACATAAAACTACTCAGATCTAAAATCTAATTTATAAAAATCAAATATTAAGATTAGTTAAATGCTAGATAATTCTGAAATAAGTTGCTCTAGTATAACTCTATTATGCTGAAAGGTTGTCCTAGAATGATGTAGAACATTAATTAATGGTAGATCTAAAAATTTTTGTATATTGTAATGTGATTACAAGATTATTCTGGATCTAAAATTATTTTAGATCTGAAATAAATCATGAGTGTTTCAAATCTAAAATTAGTTTTAGATCTAAATATGTTAATTAGGATTTAATTTGGATCTAGTATGGTTGTTGAAATTATTTCATATACGCGATATATGATTACATGCATAGATTTGAATTATTATTTATATATGTGATATGTAAAAGATAATTAGATCTAAATTTTTAATTGATTACGTATGTCATATATTAAATTAATCTCTTAGTAACCTAGTAATCAGATTGGGATAATCACCGTGGCCGTCCGATCATAAGAAAAAGAAGGGATTAAAATCCCTCTCTTTCTCATTCGAAAGGTTCTCTTATGATGTGTAGGAGGCCACTTGTGATGTCTTTCATGAAGAAGAATAGTGAACAAAAAATTATTTTCGATACATATTTTAGATTTAGATCTTTTTATGCATGTATTAAGATATTTGTTTTAGATCAAAAAATGATATTCTGATATAGTGTTTTTGACACATAATCTAAAACTTAATTTTTATAAAATTCTAGATCCAAAAATTCTAGGTTCTATTTGCATAAAATACTGAAACTGTGGCTAGCATACTTATGGAGTCGACTCGATTTTTATTCGAGTTGACTCGAGTGCTTGGTGAGTCGAGTTACTTTTATTGAAGTCTATTCAAGATCTTGGCAAGACAGCTCGTTTGCAAATGAGCTGACTCAATTATGCAAGCTAGGCTTACAGATTTTTGTTTGTCATAGGTGAGCCAACTCAGTCTCAGAGTTGAGTTGACTCACAATGACTAGTCAACTTAAGGTCCAGGGTGAGTCAACTCAATTCTGTAGATAGTAAAATTATATGAGATACAATCCGAATTGGTTTAGATTAAAAATTATTTTGACATCTTAACTAAAATTCATATTTATAATGCACTTAATTGAGAATTAAGAATTAAAATTAAAAAATCTAAAATTATGAATTTAAGATTTAGGTTTCATTGCATAAAATATGAGCTTTGGATATGAGTTGAACAAATTAGGTCTCGTGACTTGACTACAATTAGGGTCATTGATTAGATCAGGTTAAAATCTTTTTTGATTTTAAGCAGTTGATCGAATCTAATCAAAGGTTGATTGGCATTAAATCAAAAGGTCTCAAAATTAAGTTTAGTTGTAGTTAGTTACATTGATTCACATTTTGATGTGAATTGATTGATTTAAGACTAAATTTGGCTCAGTAGATTGAGCCTAATTAAGTAGACTAATCTATTTGATTCTGATTGACCAATTGGTATTTAAAATAAGTTTGGCAGCTCGACCAATGATTTTTAATTGAGAGCATACTTATCAAACTATTTGATGGTGTTTGAGGCAAGCATCAATATATCTTTCCATCGATCTCACTTATTTGGCTAATTTGATCGATTATGAATTGAATAAAGTTGCTTGATCATTCGTGTTCACCCATGCCGACTAGGTTAGTCAGACATGAGATTGTGCTGACCTGAATTTGATCAGTCAGACATTAGATGTATTGACTTAGAAGAGATCTAAACCTAAATTCTCTCATTAAATATTAAGTCTATCAGTCTTCCACCATTGTAGAGATGCAGGTATCATTTTCGATGTTGATTGTTCTCGACTAGTCACAGTGGTTCAATTACATCGAAAAGGCATAATCACTCTATTGGCATTAGATGCCCTTAGGTAAAGATGGGGTTAGGCCCAATAACTATTAGATGAGGGATCTAATGATAATTTTTGTATCCACAGGTGAACGATGGGTATGACTTAGCTAAGGAGTGTGGTCAATAACTATTAGATGAGCCCATATGACTTAGAGATCAAGTCACTGCAATATACTTAGAGAAGCATCTAGACAAAGAGTTATCCATACATTGGTGTACGTATTATCAATAACTGTTAGGTGAGATACCATACATCAGTGGAACCGCAGCACCTACTAGAAGCTCAATTATCGCATATAAATTTTTGTTTCTTCATTCAAGGAGTTTAAGAGACTCAAAAAATTAGTGAAAATCTTTGTTTACTTTTAAAGTCTCTAAAATAAATATTTACAAGTACAATCATCTAATTAAATCTTTACTCTCTGTGGTTTATTGTCTCAGCTTCTAACCTTCTAGCTCGAATCCTAGATATCAACCATTTAGTCAAAATCAATTACACACTCTGACTAAAAAATTTAAGAATTATTTTTAGTTTTTAAAAAATTAAGCCATATTTTTTATCAGATTAACCCTATGTCATTAGCTTGTCCAATCCATAATCAGCGAGCTATACTTAATAAATGGCTGGACAATGATAATGAAGTTAAGTGCTATAAATTGGAGTCCATATTTGATGAACTCCAATACATGCATAAAGACATGTTGACTACCCATGATATGCTGACTCATCTATAACAGTTGTGAGATGATCAGAGTTATATAGTGCATGAGATGTCTGATGGGCAGTTTATCCATGATTGCTGTTTGACAATGATCAAAGATATTAAAGAGCTTGAGAAGCTTGACATGACCATGCACAAGAAATTGCTAGTAGATTTGATCCGACAATCCCCTCTTATTTCATATGGATAGTTTATAAAACTACCATATCAATAAATATTATAGCACCTTAACTGAATTGGTCAATATGTTGGTAACTAAGGAATCTTAAAAAGTTTAAAGGTACATACCTAAAAAGCTTAAAGAAATAAAGACACGCCTTTGGAAGGCATGTTGAAATTGCTCAAATATAATCTTATGGTTTTCTCTTCTCTCAGTTGAGTATTGGACTCTAGTGCATATTTATGCACTTCTGTAAAGAGTCTAAGGAACGGTAGAGGGCTGAGGAAAGATGAAGTAACCCTTTGAGTCGGCAATGAGGTGAGAGTTGCACTATGACCATGGGCACTTAACATCTATGACTATCATTTTGGATTTAGTTCTTTATCATTTGCATGGTGATGCATATGTGAACTTATTTGAGCAAACAGTAAATATCATTGGGTTTGAGAGATCTAGAACTCAAATAAATCTGAAGTATATATATGTTGTACCTTAGGCCATGTCATATAAAAGAAAAAATGATTTATCGACTGGACAAACATGGGCTTTCGAGCTCATTGACTATTAAGTCATATTTAGTCTATAAATCATCTCTTTAAGGATAAATGACCAAGCTGCCCTTTATGGGATAAGAGGATAGGACCACTGAGGTACTTATCCTAGTACACATTTGATGTGAGCGGCCCATTTGACAAGCCAAACAAGAGAGATTATCTCTACTTCATTATCTTTACCGATTATATCGATTGGTATAGAAAGTTATTTTTATGCTATCAATTTAGATTCAAACCTATGAGGTCACACGTATTAAAAGATTTGATCAGATCTGATGGCTGAAGAGTCTAATTAGATTGTGACTCTGGTGAAGAGTCCCACTCGGACTAGGACTCTAGAGGAGAGTATCACTTGGACTGAGACTCTATTATTTTTAGAAAGTTAATTAATAATTAGATTACTAATTGACTCAATTTGATTGAGCAAAGAACTTTGGATCAAATATAATTGAATTAGATTCAGTTCGACTCTGATTAGGTTTGATATGATCGACTCTGATTACAAGAAAAATTTGATCCTGATTCGATCAGGATTTTGACTCAATTAATTCTTAATTAGATTAAAAATTTGATGAGAAATTTAAGTTTCTAATTGGATTAAGTTTATTTCTATTAGTAGGTTCAATCCAAATTTGATTTGGATTAGAATTGAATTAGAAATAAAGAGTCCAAGTCAAACTAGGACATTATCCTTATCTCCTGCGCCACTCCTGAACCCATGCCAATTTCTCCATGCCTAAATGGATTTGGGTTGTGATTTTTGGTGTCATAATAGAGAGTCCAATAAGAGTAGGCAGCTATAGCTGATGAGTCATAATATTATCTCTTGCCTAATTCAAGTACGATCCGAATTAGAGATAAGAGGTAAACTAGAAAAGAGATTTTTCGTATATAGAATATTGTTGGTGCCATATTAAATTTTTTCTTATTTTTTTTAGAGAATTTTTTGATATGTGAGACTTTAGAATCCTTTTCAATATCTTAATAATTTTTTAAAAATTTTTTGGGATGTCAAAAGGAGGTTTTAGCGTTGACTCTTGGTGCCCTTCCTTGAAAAATCCTAATTCCTAGTCTATAAAAAGGGGTCCTCTCTCTTGGATGTTCGATGATCAATCCCTTACTGGTTTTTATTTTTAGAGCCTCTTTTCCTCCTCCTCTATTCCTCCTCTTGATCCTCTCTTACCTTGGAGTGTCCAAGGTACTTGAAGAAGGAGGAATAAATCAGCTGTCGAAGTTACTTACAGGCTAGCTTCCAAGTTTCTGATCTGCATTTGTCTTCGTGTGGATCTTTCTGTAGAGGCTAGACGACTCCATGTAGCTGCAAGTAATCTGAGAAATATTTTCTCCAATTGTTGGACTAGAAGAGATCAAGATCAAATTTGTTTGGTAATGATCTCTAACTTGTTTTGATTCCCATGGTAGATCTAATAGTTAGATCTAGAATTTACGCATTGATGAGATCGATACGATTTTTATTTTTAGATCTAAAGTATATATTTTTATATCAAAAATCATAATATGGTAGTCTAAGATAGGATCTTATGCATGTGATTATGATTAAATTATTTAATTTTTTATTTTCATTGCATAAAATTTTTAAATTGCATGTATTACACTACCGTATATTTTCTTCAAAATGATCAAGCTATCCTTTGTGGGATAAAGGGATAAGATCGCTGAGGTACTTACCCTAGTACACATTTGACGTGAGTGGCCCATTTGATAAGCCAAACAAGGAAGATTATCTCTGCTTTATTATCTTTATCAATAATCAGTCATAGTATGGGTATGTGTATAAGATACAAATCTGAAGCCTTTGAAAGATTCAAAAAATTCAAATGTGAAGTAGAGAAGTAAACCCAAAAAGTTCTAAAGGTACTTTGATCAGATCGAGGATGCAATACCAAATAAAAAAATTTTTGATTATCTCAAAAAAAATAAGATAGTTTCATAATGGAACCCTCCTTATACACCTCAGTTTAATGGGATATCTGAGAAGAGGAATGGCACTGTACGAGATATAGCCTGGACCATCATGAACATCACTGATTTAACCTTTGTTTCTTTAAGGACATGCTTTACTTTCTAAAATTTAAATAAGATTCTCTCTAAATCTGTTTCTACCATACTATATGAGATATAGCATGATAGACAAGTTAGAAACTAGGTTTATGAGAACTTATTTATGGGATATCCTAAAAGGTTAGGGATACCACTTTCTTTTCTTAATGGTTTAGAATGTGATTGTGAGCAATCATACTATTTTCTTGAAAATAGTAAGATGATAAAATCAAAGAGAGAGTTTCTTAAAAGTGATGAGTTATAGGACCTATAGAACCTATTCATGATGAGCCAATATATATGGTACCTCCTCTATCTTATAGATTTAGTAGGATCTACCATCCTTCTGAAAGGTACTTAATATTCTTACGAAAGATCCAGAGAAAATATTTCTCATGGAAGATGGGGAACATATAAATGATCTCAAAATCTACAATAAGATGATGTTGGACATCGACACTGAGAGATGGATGTATAGATAGCCCTCCTGAATGGATATCTTGAAAATATATCTATATGGAGTGGTCTATGGATTTCACTTTCAGTGATAAAGATCACACTGCGAAGATCTATTCATGGATTTAAGCAAAATCTTAGAGTTGGAATAATTATTTCAATGATATAATCAAATTATTTGATTTTACAAAAAATAAAGAGGAATCATGTGTTTACATCAAGGTCAGTAGGAGGGTTCCATGCTGACATCCGTTAAAATAAGGTTGCATATAGAATTTTTATCAAAGACCTAGGGCAAACATCCTGTATTTTGAGAATAAAAATTTATAAAGATAGATCTAAAAGGATGTTTGAGTTTTTATAGAAAAGTACGTAGAAGAGGTACTGAAAGGATTCATTATAGAAACCTTCAAGAGGAGTTTGCTATCCTCTTGGGCATAGGTGTATGTCATGCTATGTACTCGACTTGATATAATTTTTGCTACAAAAGTCACAAGTAGATATCAATTAAATCTAGGCTGGGAGCATTGGATTACTGTGAAAATATAATTAAGTACTTGAAAAGCACTAAGAGTATATTCTTGATCTTGGGAGAAGGGTTAGAGCTGAGAGTGAGAGAATATACTGATGCAGATAGTAGAATATCTACATCAATATATATTGTTGAGTTATGATGGTTCGGTATGTTGGAAGAATTCCAAGTAATTGACTAGTGGAAGCTGAGTATATTGTAGATGTGTATGATGCATTTTGGTTCTTATGATAGTTGCAGAACTGGATGTCATGGCATCGGATGCTATGACACTCTATTACAAAGATAATGGCCCATAGTCCTCACTAAGAAACCAAGATCTCACTAGAAGTCCAAGCACATAGAGTAAGGATATACACGATTATCTCGAGTAGAAATATATAGAGATATAGAGAGTAGACTCCACATAGGATGTGGTAGGCCCAAGTCACTTAGCCAGTCGAAAATTAAAGCCTGTCGTGATCCGAAGGGTCTTAAGTATATGGGAGATTGACTTTAGTGTAAGTGAAAGTTTATTAGATGTATGTCCTAAAAGCCAATCTTAGCTAACGTATACTATAATTCTAAGACATATTTTGTACTTACCAAATAGTTTTTATTACCAATCATGTTGTATGTGTCAATTATTTATTCTAAAAATTAATAAAGATGATTTTGTATATACTCAAAATATTGAGAATTTGAAATATACATCATTAGTGGTTAATTTTTAAATACTCCCGATTGAAAGATTGTAACAGAGGATAGTGATCAATTCATTTAAGATCGATGCATGGATCATCTTTCTTCTGGGCAAATGAGTCTTGAATCTACGGTGTGGAGACATTGAGGTGAGAGTACAGGTGATTGTTAGAGAATAACTTACACTGAGCATGACCAATATGAAAAATTACTGAAATATCTACTTACTCGTCAGTGATTTTTTCGATACTGTAGTGGTGTGACTGATCCTTTGACCTGTGGTGTTGGCTATTTTCGTAGTGAGGCTACTTAGTTTGACTATATATTTTCTTGATCTTTAGCCATTTAGATCCTTACTATGTATGTTGACTATAGCAGGTTCAAATTTACTATTTGAGTAGGATATATCTAGATAGAATCTATTGATCTTGAAAGAAAAAGAGTAGTCCTATGTGATTCACGAGGCTAAGTTCAAAAAATCTCTAGTCAGAGTATGTATGAATACTAAAAAATTTTTTTTATAGAATTTACAAATGAATTCAAGTCGAGTTAATCTGGCATATGACTGATGATGGGATTTGATAAGTTCTCCATGATCTCCGTCTAGTCGGAACTTACAATAGAGGGACTGTATCACATAATAACTACATCTAGGAATTTATTCTTCTGTACTTCTGTTAGGTTATCACTATATGCTGCTAGACATCACTGGTGGATCGTGAGAACTCACTAGAATCATTTTTAGATTGACGATTCTTATTGGGATGAGTTGGAATCATTCCAGCCCATCGAAAGAAGTTTCGATGATACTGTGATGGAGATCATGGTATGTCTCACTATCAAGTATAATAGAATCTAAGAATTATACATAAAAAGAGTATATCCTGATCAATGGTTTGGATCATATTCGAATTATCAATTGGATTGATGATTTAAATTTGAAAACTGCTAATTTGTAAATATTACAGATATAGCAACTGCTAATTATTAGCAGAGGGACTTAATTACAAGTATTACAATTTAATTGAATCTAATTAAATTATGAATTAAGTTTTAATTAATTTAAATCAAATTTAATTTAATTGGTCATATTTAATTTATAGCTTATTGGGTTTAATTATTCAAGTCAGACTCGAATTTCAATCCTAATTGGATTAGGATTAATAGCCTTTCGAATTAGATTCGAATTGGATTTTGTTTGATCCCAAATTGGACTCAATTGAAGAAGACCACTTGAGCCCAATCTCTCTAGGCTTCTCTCTCCTAATCTCATATCAAAAAGAGGGAGGAATGCATGAAGATGCATCCCCTTTTCTCTATGCACGCATGAATAAAGAGGGGGCACCAATAATTGGCACCCCACCTCTCTGGGACTCTCTCTCCCTTTTGACTTATCTTTTCTTTTGAATTTGATTCAAATAAGGAATAGAATCTTATCCTAATCCGGAAGGGGCATTGAGGATTTTGAATTGTGTGACAAAATAAAAGAATTAAGGGCATGTACTAAGAAGGATTTCCGTGAGTTTTACTTATGCGAGTTCTCTCTTGCTGCCTTTTCCATCTCAATGCATCTGATCTCTTTCTCTTGATCTTAACGCCCAAGATCAGATCTGATCTGATCAATTAAGGGCATTTGGAGTTGGACAAGAAATTGGGGAATAATTTTTGTGCAGCAAAAATTAAGAAGGGAGGATGGTGTGCATTAGATAGGTGGTGCGGCTTCTTTCTTAGTACCGCACATTTTTCTCATCGTCTCACCTCTCCTCCTTTCATCTCCACACCATCTCACCACTTGTGCTCTGATTTGATCTGAGATAGAGAGAGATTAGAGAGAGAGAGAAAGAGAAGAAAAGGTGTTTTCTTCCTCTTCTTAGTGGTAAGGTTTAGATTCCATCAAATCTGCATGAAAGGGTTCGTACAGCCTTCGTCTTCTTCGTGATCTAGAAGAAGTGGATCCAAATCCAAGCGAGGAGCAAGACCTATAAGGTGCTAGTACATCGATGGCCTTAGTGCTTCTATCGAACATCTCTATGTAGATACCTATAGAGACGAGCACTTGCGCAGCTTAGATACGAACCCTGGACATCCACGGGATCTGAAGTTATAAAGATCAGATCTCCAATTTTTTACTAATGACTTTTTGTCTTTGATTTCAGATTTCAGATTTTGGTAGCATGTTCGTATCAAGATCCAGTGCATGATTTTTAGATCTGATCTGGTATATTTTTAAATTAAAAATATTTTAATTTAATTTACTTCTGCTGCATATAATTTGTTTTATGTTAAATATTTTAAAACTGAACGTACGAAACCACCGTACTTCTAACATGACCATATTCTCTAAGAGAAAGAGAATCATGAATTATGAATCTAAATTAGAACTAAGCAAACTGTTAAATGTTTTATTTTCTTGAACCATGATAATTCCACCAAGATCCTTCAATGTATTGAAGGTGGGATTCAAACTCATTGATCTTGTAAAGGGTTTTAGCTTCACCTGAATTACACACGCACATGTACAAATTTATACATATATACATATGAGAGAGAGAGAGAGAGAGAGAGGGGGGGGGGGAGAGATTGAATCCATGGCCAATAAGTAGATTTTAATGTGTGCTCTTGCATGATAAATTTAGAGTAAAATAATAAGGATCCATCATGAATAAATTAGAAAAAAATATATCACTAGTTTAACCCCTTTTAAGCACATTTGGGTGTTTGATGCTATATTTATTTACATACTGTAATGTGTTGATATGTAAGATGATGACCTTGAAAGCAAAATCAATTGGAATAAGTAGATTCTTTGAGCTTGGAAAAATTGGCATTGATGCTTAAGTAGATTGCCAAGTGTTTCACCATCTTATTTAGATGTATTTAATATTATCCATTGAGAACCATGAGATATTGGTTTAATAGACTTATGATTCAAAGATCATATACTGTTTTCCACATTCTTTAATAGATTCAATTGTACAATAGCATGAAGACTAAGAAGTTAAAAATGCTATCTTGAATTTGTTATATTATCCCACTTAGTCATCCATCTACATTATGCTTTCAATAAAAATACCTTAATTAAATTATTTTAGTATAAAAACTAAATTAATTTAATCTTTCTTATTTTGGTTTCAGATTGCCAAGTATCTTGATATTAAGAGTATATAGGACCTGGGTTGTGAAAAAGTTGCTAGTATGATGAGGGGAAAGAGTACTCAGGAAATCTGTAGGATCTTTAATGTTGAGAATGAGGGATTTCAAAGAGGTTTTGGAGCTCAGAAATAACCCATGAAATTGATGTGGACATTAATGGTAAATTTTTATTGCTTTCTTCATTTATTTAGCTTACAATTTGGACATGGATTTCGTTGTTTGCAATATCAACTATGACTTGATATTTAGAATGTGACTTTATTTGATTCATATTGTTATGTTTCACAGCATTTATGAAAATATAAAACAACCTAAGAATAGCGTTCGGTTCATTGGTGAAGATTTCATAGGATAATTTAGTCCAGGAACCATGTCAAGATTGAGAAACATAACAAAAAAAAAGAAAAAGAAAAAAAGAAGTAAAAAAGGTCATCTTACCAATTGAATTGGCATATAATGTTCTGAAAACCCCCCAAAAGATAAGACAATTGACATTCTAGGAAATTTGAATTTCCAAATTTGAATGCCATTGTTTGAGGTGAGATGCATTCTTAGACACTTATCCATATACACACATACATATGTATTTATACATTGTATTGCATGTATATGTATATAAATAAATAATATTATATATATATATATATATATATATGTGTGTGTGTGTGTGTGTGTGTGTGTGTGTGTGTGTGTGTGTACGCGCGCTTATGAAGGTATAAAATAGTCATAATGTGAACTAGGGATGGTAACAAAATTCAAACCCGTGGGTATCCGATCCGATCCGACCCAATTGGTTCGGGTAGTTAATGTATTGACTGGGTTTGGATGGAATTTGGGTAAAATCTGATTGCTTAATTTTAGGTTTGGATCGGGATTGAGTAATTATGCACCCAACCCGATGCCCAACCCGAACCCGATCCGAATTATTTTAGTATTTTAATATATATATTATATTAAATATATTTTATCAATTATCACATACTAATTACTAAAGCCTAACTTATTCATGAAAAATATTCTAGCCAAATAAAGACTAAAAAATATTCATGCAATCACAAGATATACCAACATGATTACTATTTTCGGTATGTTATAAATTTGAACTTAAATTTCAAATATCGGCTATTGATAGCAGGTTTAATTGTTGTTTAAGTTTTTTTGGAACTTGAAACTTAGGTGTGCTTTTTTTAAATTATATTCATATTTTTATTTACTTTAGAAGTGTTGGAACTAAGTATTGTTGTTAATTGTCTTGGTGTATAAAATTTATATTTTATTTATATTTTATTTAAATGAAATATAGAGCTAAATATTGTTGAATTAAGCATTGTTGAATTTTATTTGTTTAAGGCAATTTGAATTTTATTTTGAATAAACATGGAACTAAGTGTTATTTAATTTTATTTGTTTTAGACAGATATGATTTGTAGAATGATAGTATGGTTTTAAATTTGATAGAAATTTAAAAAAAAAAGCTTAATGTGACTCAAGTGAGTTCGGACTAGGTAAATCCAAATTATCCGATATCCGATGGAGATGGATTTGGACAAAAAAAATCCAGTCTCGATAGTATTTGGGCTGTGTTTGGATAGATTATTGGATATTTAGGTTTGGATTTGGATAGTTAGAAACTCATCTCGAATCCGGCCCGATGCCATCCCTAACGTGAACACTTAACCATATATATTATGAATTAATTACTGAATCACCGGGACTGCATAACTATTGTATCATATAACATTTGAAATTTGAGCTGTATTTAGATCAAGGTTATCAACTAACTGCCAACTGATAGGGATTCTCCTGGATAGTATCTCATAATCTGCATCCAAGTAAAGCGTAAAAACTACTGCTCTTTTTTTTTCTTTTTTTTTTTGAAAAAAAATACTGCTCCTTTCATCTCTCATTTCTTGCATCCCATCCAAGCATCTCTGGCCTCATATACAGTTCGCTTCCACAAACGCCAAAACTCCTAAGACCCATCCATATATTAGCCTAAATTGGGCCAAGGAATATAACTATGCATAGGTCAACAACAACACAGACTAGGCCAGATTGGGTCCAGGTCTGGTTCTCATGGCCAGGCTTTGCCTATAACGGGGCTAAATTCTACCCATTATAGACTTGGGCCCTGACCATGTCCCTTTGAATGCCCATATGAAGATAGAAGTGCCTATCAACATATATTGCACGGAGAGATGTGATTTTGCATCATAATGCGAAGATAGGAGATCATGATTGAGAAAATTTTGTTTCACTGCTCCTTGTTAGGATTCATAAAAGGCAAATGTGGACCTAAAAACCATATGTGGACATTGTTGAAGTGGGTCCTTAGTTAAAAATGGGTCATCGAGTTGCCATTGTTATCTTCTTTTTTTTTTTTTTTTTTTTGCCCCCTTCTCTATAAGGACCTATGACTTGAAAACCTAAAACCGATAGAACATGGCTAGGGTTACTTGCAAAGGTTCATTAATGGTCAAGGGTACAGCTAAAAAAACGTACAGGTCGAGAGAATAGGGCTGCATTGACTGTCTTGGAGGGTTTCTGGTCATAGTTTTTGCATGACAAGAAATCACCAAACTGATTAGCTTAAAATAGTTTCTATAGATCAAGAGTTATGAGTGGTTAGGATTGAGTTTTAACAAGCACAAATTAATCAAAGGGTTTGTTGTAATGTAGGCTTCAGTGGTCCAATTGAATAAACGGTCCGTTCATGGTCACAGAATTGGATGAGTGTAGAAGTCAAAGTTTTATGTACTCACATAACCTTTTTTTTCCTACTAGAAAACGTATCTAGAAAACTGAAGTTAGACCGAAATAACGCAGATATAGAGTAAAAGAAGAACGAGTGGCTAACATTTGGGCCTAATCAAACTTTCTTGGTCTAGCTAGTCAAACATAATCAAACAAGATACGAGCAAAGTTGTTTTAGATCTACTTTGACATAAAGTGGGGTGAAGCACATCCCATTCTCCTTCAAAACAAAGAATCTATTTTGACATATTTAACACTTGAACTAATAACATTAAAGCCTTTATGAAATTAAGCTTGAATAGTACTGTCAAAATGGGCTAGTTCAATCTGGCCCAGCCCAGTCCATAAGGACCTAAAATTTGAGTCCGGCCCAATCAAAAAATGGGACACAATATAGCTGGCCCAGCCCAGCCCTTTAAGGGCCATGGGTCGGGTCGGACCAGCCCATGGGCCTTGAACCTCAAATGACTAAAGAGTAAAGAGTAAAAAAAAAAGAATGTTCAAAACTTGACTGCTCCTGATCTTTGATGCGTGAATTGCTTGTAGAATTTTAGTTAAATAAAGATTGTCCTATTGTTCTATGAAAAAAAAATGAAAGTTGTATATTCAAGTGACAAGAAAGCTAATTGCCCTTGATTATTGATGACTCTCTGTCTTTTCTTCTTTTGTTATATAATATTTCTGAATACTGATATTTCCTAGTTTGATTTATTTTTCATGGCCTACTTGAAGCAAAAAACCAACTAACATAGTCTATGCATTGATAACACTATCAAATAAAAACCAACATATGTTGAGTATTTTATCTGCTTGTAATTCAAAGTAAAAACCAATAATCTGATAAAAAAATCAATATATCCTCAATTGAAAGTTGAAATATCATCAATTCAAATATTTAAAATTCAAAAATTCAACTAAAATATTAATAAAGTAGAAATTAAAAGTTTCAAACATCACTAATTCAGTAATTCATCACACTAAATCATGTAAAATACTAAAATTTAATGCCACAATAAATCATATTTCACTATCTTCATTGGCCTCTTCCTCAAGCTGCACAATATTTGAATCTACTTTTGATACACTTGTCTCAAAGCTATCCTCTTCATCTAAAATTCATAATAATAAAAGAATTAGACAATCAATCCCATTAAAAAATAAAAATCAATCATTAGTCAATACATTAAAATAAATCCAAAGAACATAAAAAAAAAATACCATTTGGAGTAAAGCCATGCAATCAATTTCGCATACAAATAAAAGTTTGGATATTTTCAGGAAGAAGAGAGCTTCTATACTTGTTCAGAATATGACCTTCAATCCTAAAGACAGATTCAGATGCTACTGTAGTAATTGAAATGTTTAGCACATCACGTGCCATAACTGAAAAATTAGGATGTTGTATAGTATCCCTCCAATACTTGAGTACATCCAAATTATTAAAGCAGTCACAATCAAATGTTCGCTCTTTCAAATAAAAATCCAATTCAGATTTGCCATCATTAGATTTAGTTGCACTCTTATATTTCTTGAACTTCTAAAAAATTTTAAACACATTCACAATAAAAAAAAAACAGATGAGATATCAGATATCAAATAACATATAGCTGAAAAAGAATTAAAATTTCAAAACAATAATTTTAAAGAATGTTCAAAACTTACACTAAAAATTTTTGTATCCTTAGTTTTAGCTTCTCCACTTGGCCTAGGCAAAATATTAGATTGAGAATCACTTGTACTTACACATGATAATGCACTAGACTTGCTTGCATATTATTTATAGAGCTTGTATAATTTTATCTTCATAAAATCTTTTTTCTCTTCGGCAATAGAAGGATCAATCTTTAAATAATAAAATTCTAAAAATTCAAGCTTCATGCGTGGGTCAAGAATAGCTCCAAATATAAGCACTACACTATACTCCTTCCAATATTTGTCAAATTTTTCTTTCATTCTTTGAGTCATGTCCTTGATAATCTCATCTTCACAATACAAATTATCATTTAACATATATTCAATTTTTTAAACTTACAAAAAATATAAGTTGGAGGTCGGATAAGATGAGTCAAAGATCTTATTAGTAGTCTCATGAAATAGTTTCAAGAATTTATATATTTTCTCTCCTCTCCTCCATTCATCATCTGTTGGACAATATTTGAAATTTCTATCAACCAATTAGAGACTAGCAAAAGTCTTTTCATATTTGAGTGCACTATCAAGCATCAAATATATTGGATTCTATCTGATTGATATATCTAATCTTAAACTAATTCCTACGTCAAGACCTATTTGCTTAACATATTTTTGAAATTTTTTCATCCTCCCATTTGATCCCCTCACATATTTGACACTCTCTCTAATTTTATACAGGGATTTACTAGCCACCTTCAAGCTTTTTTGAATAATAAGATTCAATATGTGAGTAGAGCAATACACATCAATAAATTCTCCATTACACAATAAGCTATTTTGCAAATGAAGATGACCTTTCAAAATATCTACCATATTGTCTTAGATGAAGCATTATCTAAGATAATAGAAAAAAAAAATTTCTTTGTAACCCATTTTTTCAAGCAATTAAATATAGTTAAAGCCAATTCAACTCCAGTGTGGGGAGGTTCCATGCGAGCAAAATTGAGAATTTTACTGTTTAGTTTCTAATTTTTATCAACAAAATGAGCAGTTAAACAAATATAACCCTCAGTAGTGCATGCTGTCCATACATGAGAAGTCAAACACATTCTATTAGAAATCTTAGCCATAGCTTGTTTAAGCTTTTCTTTCTCTCTCAAATAATTTTTTTGAACATCAGTCATAGCAGTATTGCTAGAATTTATCATCACATCTAGACTTATATACTTTGCCCAAGCTCTAATCTTATCATATTCAACAAAATTATAAGGCAAGTCATGTTTAATGATAGCTTCTGCAAGCATTTCATAAGAAATCATTTGATCTATTTTTTTAGACCTTATTTTTTCTACTTGATCAATGATCATTTCTTCCATATTATGATATTCAACTATTTTACAACTTTGCAAATGATGATGCAAATATGAAGTTTCATAATTTGAACCATTAGGTTTAGGACCAATTTTATACTCATGCTTGCAACCATTATATGTTGCTCTTTCAATTCCATCTTTTGTTTTACCAATTTTTGTGAAAAAATTTCAAACATCTGATATTTCTATTTTCTGTTTCTCATTCATTGATCCAGAAATATTAGATTTAATTTCAGTTTCGAATGAAATTTCTGACGACTGAGATTCCATGATTTTTCAAAAATTCTACATAACAATTATAAAATATAATAAACAAAAAGATAGTATCATTGATTCAATCTATCATGACTAAAATAGTTATTTAATTAATAATTTAATATTAATTTAACATCAAAGACAACGAAGAGTAAATTGTAAAGCCCGAGAACCGAGAGGGAGAGTCGAAGAGAGAGCTGGAGCGGATCATACAGAGTGAGCCCGAGAGAGAGAGAGGGCCTGAACTCTGGTCTGGAGCCTGAAGCGAGATGGAGAGAGATCGAGAGAGACAGAGAGCCTGAAAGGGGGAGAGCCTCGAGTGGTCGAGCTTGGAGAGTGGAGAGAGATCGAGAGAACCTGAAGGGAGGTCAGAAGCGGTACAGATTCGACTCAGAGAGGGGAGAGATCGAGAGAGCCTAAGAAGAAGGAGCCGCGGTTGGATTTGACTCGAAGGTGGCAGCACCGATGACGAGGAGGAGGAGGGAGATCGCCTGGAGATTGACTGGAGAGGCATCCATCGACGAAAGAGAGGAAAGGTTCGGAGGAGGAGGGAGATCATCAGGAGGTTGGATGGAGGGGCGTCCATTGGCAAAAGTGAGGAGGGGCCCAAAAGAGGAGGGGGATCGTCCGGAGGTTAGACGGAGGAGCGTCCATCGATGGAATGGAGGAGGGGCCCGAAGGAGGAGGGGCCCGAAGGAGGAGGGGGATCGTCTGGAGGTTGGATGGAGGGGCATCCATCAATAGAAGGGAGGAGGGGGCTAGCGTATCTTGATTCATGATCAGACTCAAAGGTCGGAGATGGTGGCACCAACATCGAAGATGAGGAGGAATCGATGGAGGTAGTCATCCTGCTGCTCTACGGCGACGGCCGATGACGTGGGGTAGTGAGTCTTAGGTTTGAAAAACTAATAGGGTCCCAGCCTCCAAAGGATTAGAAAACTAATAGGATTTTTTTTTTAAGATTTTTGTTTAAAATTTTTATGGCCCACCTGGGCTAGCCCAGTCCAATCCATATTAGCCCTTGGGCTGATGTGAGGCAGGCCAAACAGGCCCGATTGTTATTTGAGCTATTCATATGGTAGCCCAGCCCAGCCCACCCTATTTATAGAGTTGGGCCGGGCCAGTCCTGTGGGCCAAGCCCATTTTGACAGCTTTAAGCACGAAAGGGTTGATCAAGATGGGGAGATATATCATACTAAAAATGGTTGTGGGTTTCTGATGTAGATTATCCTTTTTTTATAGAAATATAGGATTATCCTAATTGGAGTATTTCCAAGGACTTAACTCTGTATTTTGTCATCATTGAAGCAAAATAGTTCATAAAAAGATGTCTAAAGATGTTTGTAGAAGTTAGCAAGAATCCAACAAGAAAGTTAGGAGAGAAAGGAGCATAGATGGTTGTGGCCTATTTAGACTAAGATAAAGTTTTTCGAAAAAAGATATGATGGATAAGACACTAGGTATCTGCTAATTATCTATCATAAGCATGCTTATAGATCAATATTATACATAAAATAATAGTTTCAAAATCAGAAGATATTCTTTTCTGATTCAGTCAATCATGTTTTGTAGTGAAAATACCAATTTATTTTTCTTAAAATTATGTTAATTATCCTACTTTCTCACCCATCTTAATGACCACATGCTCTCTCTCTGACTTTCTTTCCCTTAATAAAACTCCTAAATATACTGGACTTTGTCCCTTTTTCTAATTTGACTTGCATATAGATTGATTCCTAAATAGATTGTACTTTATTATTTACTCTCTCCTCTCTTGCCTCTAATACAAAAAAAAGGAGGATTCAGTATAGCTAATTTTATAATAGTATACAGGACGTTATCTAAATGCACATCATATTTAGCATTCATGTGGAAATTGATTTATTTGATAATAATAACTAAAAGCATGAGCACTACAATTGTGATAATGGATAGGCATAAGTTAGGTTTGCACTAACTAGTTTTTAGAGGGACTAGGCCCAAATTCGTCAAAATGGCTGCTTTGAAAAATAGTTGTGATGGGTCATCTTAGGTTCAATGGGCCAAGCAATCTTGGGCCAAATCTACTTGCATTCTGGCCCAACTTGATCAAGCCAACCCATATATGTAGTCTAAATGCTACAATACGTATATAGGTACATGCATGAAAGTATATACACTAAACATATATGTGTAAGAAATATACATTATTGTACTTGATATTAAAATCATGATTAAATTTTATTTTTTAATAGATAATGTGCTACACAATGGAGAGTGATATTCTTCTACATTCCCCAAACTGTCTAAATCCTGATGAAGGCTAGACTCGATCCTGATCACTCGATCTTGGCACCTTCAATCATGATTAGGCCAAAGCTATCAATTAATTACCAAATTATAAGGATCGCTTAAGCCATCTGGCATTCAAAATCTGAATCAATATTAGATTAATCTAATCAGAAAATCATTAGTTTAGACAAAATTTGTCCAGGTTTGGTTGTCTACAACTATATATGCATAGCTAAAAGCTAGAGCTATGTTTAGACAAAATTAAGGAACCCTCTATAGTCAGATACAAATTTTAGGGTTTTAAGCAAAGCCCTTCTAGATTGTGGGTCAGATAGGAAAACAATTTGGAAAAAAAATGGGCCTCGATGGGTATTGGGCCATGCTTACGAGAGAGATGGGAGTGGGGAAGAGGGGTGACCGCCAATTATCGATCACCACAAAGGCCATGGTGGCTTCCACCTTGGGAGGGGGGAGAGAGAGAGAAAAGGAGGAGGAGGGTCAGTAATGCGGTCCATGGAAAAGAATAGAGAGGGAGAGGAAAAAGTAGGATGACCTCTATTGCCGAGAGTCTCATGTCTATGGTTGGGCTTTGTCTTCTACCAAGGTGGAGGTTGATCTCCTACCAACGTTAGACTAGAGATGCTCCTTCAAGATACCTACAAAGAAATCTACTTACTAGAGATTTTTCGATAGAAGATTCTCTGATGCTTAAGTTAGTCAGAGCTTTTAGTAAATAATAAAGTAGAGAGTGAAAGAATAATAAAGTTCTAGGCTCTGTTTTATGGATAAAGTTACTTACTTAAGGATCCTCTTTACCTCCCTTTATATAGAGAGTGTAGTTGTCCATCACCATTGAGCTTGGTAATAGTTTCAAAAAATCTATGTCCCTTCAAGATAGTGGGGCACCCATTACATGCGTCAAGCACAACGAGAGTTATGCATGTTATCTGTGAGGATTAAGTGTGGCATTTAACCTCATGTTTATGTGATTAGAGGAAACATCCTTCGAGATCTATGGATAGGCAATTGGCTTTGGTTGTTCACTAAGCAAATTAGTTATCATCACCTTTCAAGGATGGTTAGTTGAGTATTATTGATCAAGCCAGTTCTTTGATGCGGCATTGTGCCTTGTTTGGGCAAATTTGGATCGCTATGCAAAGGAAGTGAGGGGCTATTCATGATGTCGCCCTCTGCAATTAATTCTTGAGGATCCAGAACGCATCATGGGTAGGATGGGGAGGGTCTAGTGACCTTGTTAGTACAGTCAAGGCAGGACCTCGGCTAAATCCAAAGTCAGTCAACCCTTCTAGTTGGTGATCCTATGGTTGGCTAGTATCTAATCTGGAGATCTGTTGTCATCCAAGAGAGTATTTCTGCTTGAATCGCAATTATTCTAGATTTTCTTGATCTCTGTGTTCTTGTTTGGTTAGAGCAGTTGCTGGCTATTTATGGATCGCCTCCTCATCGAGTGACTGAGCTTTTCTAGTCTAGAAATTGGCTTACTCCCACAACACTCGTGGTGCCTCTCGTCCCCTCGAGTCTGAGGTGGCTTGTCAATCTCGAGCGAAGGGAGTAGCTAGTTAGATAGAAGAGCTATTTTTGCACATCAGAAGCTCCCAAGGAGACAGATCTTTAAGTTGAGACCATGCTTCCATACTTTTGCCAATTGTGTAAAAGGTTTCAGACCTCAAAATTTATGATGACTCTTCAGTTGAGGCACCATGATCATGAGGGTGTGTGAGTCAAGGTGACACCCCAAAATAATTAGAAACTTTTGATTTGGGGATCCATTGGATATCGATATGGCTTTTGATTGGTTGATACATGCTATAGCTTATGCTTCTACAATTACTACAGATCACTATGTTGATTATATGACTGACATATGTCAAAATCCCTAGTTGGCATGCCGAATTGTCGCTTCGATTTGAACCATTGGTGGTAGTATAAATGGGGAGCCAATTGCCATCAATGAGAGCCTATAGCTATCGGAAGAATCCTCCCACTATCTATTTGTGCTACCACCAATGACCAAGTTCAAGTTGTTGCATGGCTTTCGATTGGTTTCTTCTTTCTTTTTGTCTTGTTTTCTTGTGTCTTTTCTCTGCTTTTTGAGTTTCCTTCTCTTGAATTTCTTTTATTTATTTTCCTTCACTATTAGTTATTTTTTCTTGCATTTGTCCTTTGATTTTCTACCTTCTTTTGATCTTCTATAGCTTCTAATAATAGTGAGACGTGGGGTGAAAGTCCTCGGGCCAGCTGAGGTCCTTGGTCATCTCCTCCTAGAGTCAAATCCAAAGTGGCACGTGGGGCCATTATTGCTGTGGGCTCTCTAGCTCGATCTAAGTCTCTTGGATCTAATTGCTTAGGTAGTCTTGAGCATGGACTAACTCGTGAAAGATCTATCCTTACTGAGTCTGATCTAGAAAAGATTTAGGCTCAGTTCTATATTCCAGATCGGTTTTAGCTGGAGCTTCCTGATTGGTTTGGTCGAGTTACAAATCCCCCTGAGGGGCACCTGGGGATTTATGAGGAGTCCCTTCGAACCGGATTTCATTTTCTCTTTCCCTTTCTTTGCCAACATTTTTGACTTCTACCAAATTGTTCTAGCTCAGGTTAGTCCATGCGGTTTCAAGTGATTATTGTCTTCAATTTGCTATGTGATCTTCTTCATATTGAGCCAAGATGCTCTTTTCGAGCCCTCTTTACTTTGAAGAGACACCCCAACAATAAGAGCTGGTGGTACTTCTCTCCTCGAGGAGACTGTTAGTTTATTAAAGGGTTGCTTTCTTTAATCCATGATCGAAAAAGTCATTTTTTTTAATTTATTCTGACCTCCCATGGGACTTTAGTTCTATTTGGAGTCATCCTCAAGTTTCTCTGAATAAGAGAATCGAGCCACACTCTAAGGATAAAGAGAACTATCACTTGGTGTGTGACGTTGAGGTACCACTACTGAAGGAGCTCCTGATTGAGCAGACTCTTTATGACACTAGCATAAGTTTAGTGTACCCTTAAGGTGTCGCCGATCTCTCTGATTTATATTTTTGTATTTTTTGTTTTTGAATCTTTTGAGTGTATGACTTCTTATGCTCGGTATTGCAATGATGAGACTTACTCTAGAGTCCTTGCAGTCTATCCTAAAGAAGAGGTTGGGCTCGTCCAGCGAAGGAGCCTCTTCTTCAAAGAAGAAGAAGTAGAAGATGGTGGCTCCATTGCTGGAGTCGGGGCTTGAAGGATCCTCCTCTTCAAAGAAGAAGAAGCAGAAGGTGGTGGCTTTATTGCCATTGCGGGCTCCAACTCCAGGATCTCCTAGCACCGAGCTGATTGATATAGATGATGAGCCGGAGGCCATCACTATAGTCCTGTTGAGATCGGCTCTGCCGATCTCCTCAAATCTAAGCTATGCTTAGAGTTCGGCACTACACCGAGGCCTCTCCTCTCTACTTGTGGCTCCCGTTGATGAGGACCATGCCATCTTTTGCCACTCTGAGCTCTTCAAGAGCTCAAGCTGGGCTCTCCTCTGAATCAAGTACAATCCTTTTCCTCTGCAGCTTATTTGGGGGAGTTGAATCTTCTTCCTACCTAAAACTAAAAAAAAAAAGAAAAAAAGAAAGAAAGAAAAAAGAACCACATGTATTGGTTAGCAGTGCAGCTCCCTGGGCTAACCAAGCCAACAACCAAACCAACCATTCTCCAAACACTTATTTCTTTAATTATTATTTTGAAGAAAAAGATTCACTATTTGATGTAAGGCCATGTAGATAACTATCTCAAGTAAACCAGTTTGCGACTGCATGCTTAATTTCAAATTACTTTTGAGTACCAGTTCACCAGATATTAGGCCTTAGTGTTTGTTGTTAATGGTAAATTCAGCGAAGTTTTCTAAGTACCAGTCTATTTTTCAGTTAATATAACACGGTGAAAAACAATCAGTCAATAATTTGTAGTGAGATGAGCAAGAAGAATTGAATACCAAGTTCTTCTTTTTCGCATTAGAATTTCAAGTTTTATTATTTAGTACGTATGCCACTAGTAACAAACCAAGGTACATGACTTCGAAGGCCTCGACACGCCTCGACACCAAGAAACAGTTAAGTTTGGGCCAATTGCATCAAATTTATGGGTGTGGCAAAGGTTTGTGAGCCATGGAACGATTGCAATGCCACCAGATTATACATGGCCTGTGTGGGATGAACAAAGTCCCAGAACAAGTATTCCTTGCGGTTAGGGCATAAATAAGCAGTTGGTGTGCAGTGAAGCTGCGCGTTGTCCATTCCTCCTCCACAGCATGCACTCCGGACCTCCTTCATGCCTGAAACCACCCCAAAAAAACCAAATATAGATTTAGATATGTTAGCAATGAAGAGAGATTAAGATATTTTATCTTTTCTTTTCAAGCATTATGCCTATTCAATCTTCAGAAATTTTCGATGCTTTTACCATTGAACAATGAAGAGCATCAACTAAAATAAATATTAACAGGAAGATTTTTCCTTTATTAGATGAGAAAAATACTTAAATGTCAGCTGATATATTCTAATCAAATTTTCAGAATTTCAAACTAATTTTTAGTGATTAAATATTTAAATCAATTCCATAAACTATAGTTATTTTTGTTTTTTTTCTGTGTTGACCGAGATTTTGATTGCTAGGTTCCTATTACAGGGGCTAGGATTGTAAATTACCTCAGGAGCTTGGGGAATCCAGTAGGATTGGGTTGGATTTCCCATAAAATCATGGATTGCATAGTTTTTTTTTTTTCAAGTAAACCTCATATCAATTCGATCCTTCCACAACTCAAATCTTGTGGGATGAAAAAAGAAAAAGACCTTCTCAGGTCTTTTATTTTATCCTACAGTCCATTGGGCTCATAGAAGAGACTTAGACTAACACTAAGATGGGCTTTTACAACAAAATAGGCTGGGCAGGCTTACAGGCCCGATTCCTATGAGAACTCCAGTCAAATCCTACTAAAATTTTCAAATAAGCCCTCACTCTTTTCCGATTATTCCCAGCATTCTACCTGAATCCAGATGGCTAGATATACTTCATCCACTGAGATGGCTTAGATCTCATGTATTAATAATGTTCGGAGAGCCTTGGTAAATTACTAAACGGACCTTCTTAGGTTACTGCTAAACCCATGGAAAGAGATTGCCATGGGCAACTCTGCGTATAAAGCCATCTTACATTTGAGCTTTTGCATGTGAAGATGGCTGCACTTACCTGTATTTTACTAATCTACAGTGCACTCCTAGAAGGTGCTTTCCTTTCCTGACCCTTTCTTGTACCAGCTTTACTTACGATAATCAAATATAGCCCATCTTCGGAATGTAATGACTCCATTAAGGAAACTGACTATATCTAAAGATAAAATATTTATAGAACCTACAATCTATATCTAAAGATAGTTCTGCAAGTGGTTATGATCACAATTGATCAATATCCTATATGTTTCTACTGTTCTTGGTTTTAGAAGTAATGAGATGGTTATAGTCCTCAAGCATGACTAGAACTGTAGTTACCAATTCGGCTTTATTGGATCAAAGGTAGTAAATTTACATTAAATGCCATATAATAATTCCACTACATATATATAGCTAGATCAGCAGAGATTTTAATGTTGAAGATTCTTACCAAATGCATTGGGATTTGCTAGCACTGCAGACATCATGTTGAAGACATTTGCATGGGAATACTTCATCCCCACCAAGGTGGAACTCAGGTGGTCCAGTAGTTGTGTGACGGCTGCGTTAAACCGTTTAGCCATATCATTCGCATCCTTTGAACATCTCCCTGAGGGGGTCTTGGTTCTCGCAGATGGAGAACATCCAATGCAATAGAGACCTTGTATCCAAAATTTTCTTGCTCCAAGGTGGTACAAATGCTGCCATGCATATATCAGACATAATTGTCATAATCACACTCATGTATCTATCTAGCTATCTATCTATCTATTTTTGATCTGTCTATCTACATATGTGTGTGTATATATGTACACATACACATATTGGGGGAGAGTGAGAGAGAAACCTTTAAGTGATTCTCCAATTTCCGTATGAGAGTATTGATGTAGAGCTGCTTTCTTTTTTCATTTGGAGGGCCAATTGCGCCCGAGTAATATGCGGCCATGTCATTGCTTCCTGGGCTGATGAGGAATAGAGACTTCGAGAGGTGAAGTGAGGCCTGTTGACTTCCCATTTGTTGCCTGAGGTTTTGAGCAACTGATCGAAAGAATTTGATCTGAGTGCGGAGGGGAATAGTGGTTGGCCCCTGCAACATTATGAAGCAATAAGAAAAAACATAAGGGCAGCAGAAGAGTATATAACACAACAAAATAAATAATTAGCTGAGTTCAGTGGTTGAGATTGGATCGGAGGATGACTTACAGTAGTATCAAGAATTCCTGAACCTCCGGAAGCAAAATTTGCTCCTTGAGATGTATCCTTGACTGGCGAAAGAAATGGTGGGGGGGCCGACTTAAATCCTAGCATCGCAGCTATTGACCAAAAAAAAAAAAAAGGAAAAAAATCAAATAGCCATTCAAGATTAAAGATTTTAAGGTTTGGATTAGTTAATTTAATTCTGTCTTAATTCTAAAAAGATCTGAAACAATTAAATTACCTTCACATCTTTATATAGAAGAACATAAGAATACTCATGCAATTTGTTATCATGAAGAAACCATGGAAACTACTGTCATATTCAAATTATTGAAAAGTAAATATCAAGCTTACAGATTTCATGGTTGTAAGACGTACCCAAGAAATCTATGGTATTGTATCCATTACTCCACCTCCCCGTCGGAGTCCCGCCTGGAAAATCGACGCCATTGTGAGGGAAGTTTGCCTTTATCGTTGTATACCAGTAATCGTTATTACCACTATCAACCAATGAGTCTCCAAACACATAAAGTGCAGGCACGCTTGCATTCTCACCAACCATGGTACGAGCCACGGCGGCCAAAGAGATGAGCATGAAATAAGAAATGTCCATCTCAGTCTAAGGAAAAGAATATGTTGATAATTTGATGAATATATTTTCTTAAGCAAAACTCATATATATACACTCTGGAGAACTGCACGTCGAGCATTTTTAATAGGCTAGATATGCATCAAGTTTGTATTAAAAGCTAAATATATTAAAACTATATCATATTTATAGAATAAGCATGCTAAAGCTGTGTATCGAGTATTTATTATAAACTAATTGTGCTAAACATATACATCTAATATTTAATATGTATACAAGGTAAACATGCTAATTAGGGACAACCATGCAAGGCAAGAAGGGCAACCATATAAGGCAATACAATCAACCACAGAAATTTAGAGGTTCACAAGTGTAGATGGTACATAGTCATATAAAGCATGTGCATTCATGGCAGATGATCTAGAAGGATCACAAGACCGGATATGGAGCACTTTGGCTAGTATAAGAAGATCACATAGGGTCCAAAAGCAAGATTTGAAGGCCATAACTTGGCATACGTTGCCCAATCAAGATTAACTTTTTCTTTAAATCAGATGATTTTTCAAGCTCTATGGAGGTCTAAAAGATGTGCTATATGAAGCAATCAGAACCAAATTTCATCATTTGCATCCTGAAACATGCCATCAAACCAAAAACTTCTTTTTTGAGAAACATGACTTAGTATATCTTGCAATTCAAGATGAAACAGGTAGAGCAGCTAAAGAAACATCGATATAGAAGTCCAGATCTAACTCTTGTAAAATTTTAGTTTTTAATGATTATTTTTATAAATCATATCAATTTCAAAAAATTTATATTCTCTTTCAACTAGAAGAGAAATTTGACTTGAAGTGTGCAAAAATGGACACCTCTAGGATAAATAGACTCAATACATCATGATTTATGACATCTTAATGAAAGAAAAGAAGATCCAGACTTTTAGAGAGTTGAGAAAAATATTTTCTTCTCCTCAGTTGGATTGGTATGTTAGTAATACATGGCTATCACCCCCTCTCAAACTAAATATGTCACACCCCGATCCTCCAGTTAGGTTGATGCATGACACACCCACACATTCTATAGAAAATTTCTAGAGAACATGAAAGTCCTATAGGATGAAAAATTATATTCACATTGATGTTTAGCAAACCAAAATAAATCAATTAAACTTCAACATCTTAAAATAACTCAAGGTTCAAGGACAATTCTTATTTATTCATCCGATGGTATTAGAAAGCTTTTATTCATCTCTATCATTCACTAACAAACCAACTTAACAATTGCTATGCATCCCGTGACTCTGAAAAAAATAAATAAGAAAATATGATGAGTTAACGACCTCAGTAAGAAAATCCCATGCAAGCATAAATTTCAATAATAAGTGTAGAATATTAAATATAGATATTAAAATTTATCAAGCATAATATCATGACATGCATATCATATATTAAGCCAAGTATGCACAAAAATATGCTTATCAATCATTTCAAGTTGGGTCCAATGACAATCCCGAGATGTTAATCATCTTTTGATACGGGACTAGCGACGCCATACACAAACATATGATTGGTGAATTAGGTCATATTCTTGCTCGTGATTTGCTACGCATGCCATGTTCCCATCCATGGCTCGCTATTCACATAGTATATTTTTTTGCTTAGCGAGTTATTTATAGGCCATATTCCTATCTGTGGCTAGCTATACATACCATATTACTGCCCATGGCTAGCTATCCATGACCAAGGTAGCTAGTCTGCTACTCTCTTAATTAATCTTTATCGCATGTTAGATTTAATTTAATTAACAATGATACCATCAAAACATAATCATATCATCATATGTGCCAATTCAAAAGTACAAAACATACTTATATGTATATATGTATGTATGTATGTATATATGTATGTGTGTATGTATGTATATATGTATGTATGTACGTGTGTGTGTATATATATATATATATATATATATATATATATATATATATATATATATATATATATATATATATATATATCATCATATGTGCCAATTCAAAAGTATAAAACATACTTATATGTATATATGTATGTATGTATATATGTATGTGTGTATGTATGTATGTATGTATGTATGTATGTATGTATGTATGTATGTATGTATGTATATATATATATATATATATATATATATATATATATATATATATATATATATATGAGCACATACTTTCAGCCAACACGAGTATATGCAAGGAAAATTCTTACCCAACCCAACTGCTAAGTCAATGCAAGGATGTCTCACCAAGCAGGTAAAACCTAAAATTTTCAATAAAGCTCAATATTATTAATGATCATAATTTAGGATGTTTAATATGGAATTGACTAAAGTCAAAGTATCCATCTCTTCTTAATTTTAGATCAATTAAATGATGAGTATTTATAATTTATCAAAATTAGAGATTCTAGTAGTTCCATGCTAGACCATCTCTTGCTCGAACGACTGCTCACCTACAAAATTAATAATACAAATTAGAGACAAAAGCCAATGTGAAAAAAACTAGCTTGGTAGTAGTACTTGGGCCTATAAAATGTCTGATCTGAAAAGAAGTCAATAAAGTCCTTAGAATGATCTAATCTAATTGGGGACATGACTTAATCTATTAGATCCAGATCAAGGTTCATTGGCAGTAATCATCGTGGGTGTTTAATGATAGCATTAGCATTAAGAGAGAAAAAAGAGAAAATTTAATAAGAATAAAAGGTGTATGTGATCCCAATGCCTCAACTTTAACATTCGAGGCTCTATCATAGGATAGACAGAAGCGAAGCCCAGAGCATCTATCACCATGCATCTATAGAGGAGTCTGATCATCAACCGCAAAGGTGGTGATAGAAACTATGATGGGTGGTTGACATATGAAAGAGAGATACAAAAATAGGGTTTCGGGTATATATGAGTACAACTAAAAGATAGAGATCACAATCTTTACCAGATGTGGGAGAAGTTAAAGATCACCCGCCTCATCGGTAGGGAGGCTGACGAGGGTGTCAAAAGTAAGGTGGTTTAATGGAAGGGATGTCTAATAGAATGGGATCTCTAATAGAATGGGATCATATTTGATCCAACATCAAAGATAGTCTAGATGTTATCACAAAAATAAATAAAAGAAAAGGATCGGCTTACCAAGAAATAGAAGAGGTGACTGAATTCATTAGATCCTTGGTTCCTAATGCAGAAGAAGTTTGACAATGATGATCATGGGTAGAGATGGTTTGAAAAGGTTAGGAGAGGTGGAGGAAATCTCTTGGGGTGGTGGTAGTGACAATTCAAGAGAAAGATGGCAAATAAAAAAAATGGTGAGGCCATGAATTGTGAAGGAGAGAAAAAAAAGCAAAGGGCCAATATGATGGCAATTCTAGGAGTTACTTTCCCGAATTAGGAGAGAAGGATCCGCTAGTGAAGGTAAACGATAGAAAAGGATTTTTTTTATTTTTTTGATTTATGTGCTCTTTTTTATGAAATTACATGCACACCCATTTCACTTATTTTTCTTCTTCCATTTGCGAATTTTCCATATTTACACAAGTGAGATCCAACTGGATCTCATTCTCACAAGATCCACAACATCCCATGGTCAAATGGATCACACGGTCAAAGGAATCACGTGATCCAAGGGATGGGGTTTTACAAAATATTTCTTAAAGAGATATTGGTAATTCTAGAAACAAGATATAAAAAATCTCTCTACCTAATGAATTTCATTGAGAAGATCTACAATCTAATGTATAAATGACATAAAGTGGAGCAGTGGTCTTGATTTTGGAAAAGTGATAGTTTGTTTTAATGTACTTGGTGTGCTCATGAAAGATAGATTATGTACTATATCAATAAAATTTTTATTTTCACAAAATAACGAAGTTGGAAAAAAAATAGATAAATGCCCATATCTTTAGGAATCCAGCAAATTAAGCCGAATAATTTTAGTTGTAGTAGGGGTAAGTACTAGACATCCTGCTTCTTTACTTGGATAAGCCACCATAGTTTTCTTTTTCACTTTTATAGGAGATTACTTCCAAGCAAAAATATGCAACATCGGCCCAATCAGATAAAATAGGGATGTGTGTCTAGTTTAGGAAAGAGGAGATTGTGCAGAAACCTTAAAACAAAATGCCTTTGATGTCTTGCATGACATAAAGTACAAAAACAAAAATAAAAAGAGCAACATAACTAGTCATGTGGTAATAAGATAATTAATGCTAATTATTGAGTTAGATCAAGAATGGGCTTGCCATGAATTGGTTGAAGATTGACATCCAACTCTAAATGAGTATCATAGTTTGCCGCCAACCAAACTAGCTTTGAACAAGTAGTTTAGATGCATACTTGTGATAGCAAGAAACCTTGAGCTTGACAGTCAACTTCAATCCCAAGAAAATAATGAACTCTAAGATTTTTAATTTCAAAATGTTTTTCTTAACTAAAGCTTGATATTAAAAATTCCATCTAGATCATTGCTTCTTACAACTATATCATCGACACTAAGAAAAAGTAAGACCAATCCCTGAGTCAAAGAGCAAATAAACATGAAGTGTCATGAGAACTTTGAGAAAAACAATGTTGGAGCATACTTGATCTAATTTTTTTCAAACCAAGCACAAGGATGCTTATTTGAGGGCATATAGAACCCAACAAAGCTAATAAACATTGTGTGCTCGATGAGGCAAACTTGGAGGGGTGTAATGTACACTTGTACATTAATATCTCCATTAAGCAAAGTATTGTTAGCATCTAGCTTATGTAATCCCAAACATTAAAATTGAGGCTGCTAACATAAGTGTCCTAGTAAGAGTCAAGTGAGCAACTAAAGCAAATACTTCCTCATAGTCCATCTCATATCGTTGAACAAATATCTAGCAACTAAGTTTGCATTGTATCGCTCAATAGATCTACAAGATCTAGTTTTGATTTTAGAAACCCATCTACACCTGATGATGGATTTTCCAAAGGCAAATCAGCAAGATCCCACGCATTGTCCTTTTAAAGGGTTGCAATTCTTCAGTTTAGTGCATTGTCACTGAGGACTTGAAGAGGCCTCTTGATGATTTGAGGCCCATACTAAGAAAGTGTGGTGGACCTATTGCAATAGTAGCCGTCGAGGTCCATATCGATGGATATGTAACACAACTGGGGTAATGGCGCTTAGGGACTACAAGTGTAGGATCACTATTCAAGCAACCAAATTCAAGACATGATCAAACCTAGAGATAGAAGATGCATGTTTAGATGGATATTGCATGAATTTGGCATCAAGAGAAGAGTCAACTTGTAGAAAATTTCCAAAAAAAAAATGTATGCTTGGAAGTGGTTTGGGTTGTATATTTTGTGCAAAAGAATGATCCCTCATCTTTTGCAATACCAACTATTGGATCGCACAACATCTGCTTCGAGATCCATACAGCCTGCTACAAGATAGAGATTGGAGTGCTTTAAATTCTATGCAAGGCACAATCCAATTATTGATGTCATGAAATAAAGATCAATCATTCTTTTGCATAAGAGATACAGTCCGAACCCATTAGAAAGTTAGAAGAGGGGTATCTTTTCACAAAAAACTTATTAAGATGCAACTTCTTAGCAATGGGATCACAACATCTATAAACCTTCTATTCTATTATATATTTTGAAAACACATAAGTAGATAGTTCTCTAACTCAACTTATCGCATTCCCCTTTTCAAATAAGAGCCCAACAAATTGAGCTAAATATGCAAAGTTGAGAACAATCAGGAGCATGATAGAGATGCTTAAAGGGTGTTATACTAGCACTCACGAAAGAAAATACGCATGCCTTCTTGCCAAGGTTCTCTTAGAATTGATTGCGAAGGAAGGCATAGACACTATTCTGTTGTGGTGTTTCAACACATATAAGTTTGGAAATGGTTCCACAACCAACACCATTGTTGAGTTGTTACACTCCATTGTTATGTTGTGGTTTGATTCATAAATTAATTTTGTAATATTGTTCGATGGAAAGGCATAGTGGCCTAATGAACCAACACCAGCCTCCATAACTGTCTTTTATCTCCATTATACTATTCCAATGAGAACTATAGGGTTACATTCAATTTGGTGTTCCACTACACTATGAGGGTGTTTTGTTCATAATTGGAATTAGAATTAGAATGGGAATCAGAATGGATTGGAATCGAAATCAGAATGGCCAAATCTTCAGAAGCATTTAGTTCGTGATCAAAATCAGAATTGAAAGGGAAATTAAAATGAATTAGAGAGCATGTCCTTCTCTTGTGCCTATTGGTAAACACATAATCTCATCCCTCCATACCAATTATCTTTGTGGAGACAATTGACACCATTGTGAGGAAGTTTGCATTTATCATTGTAGATCAGTAATCGTTATTACCATTATCAACCAATAAGTCTCCAAATACAAAAAGTGTAGGCACACTTGCACTCTCACCAACCATATGGTGCAAGCCACAACAACCAAAGAGATGAGAATGAAATAAGAAATGCCCATATTAGTCTATCGAAAAGAATATGTAGATAATTTGTAAGTTAAGATGCGTGGGGATCCCCCCATTGCTTTCCTTAGACACCAATCAAAATTAATCAGGTCAGACAACAGAACCAATTAAATAATCACCATCTAAATACTTGTCTTAGACATCAAATTGATCGATTAGAATTGATTAGATTAACCTATTGAAATGGGTCTGAACCATTGAGCCAAATTCGATCTTGTTGCCCAGCTATGCAACCCAAGAGGGGGGGGGGGATGAATTGGGTTTTTAAAAAATTTAACGTTAATTTAGAACTATGAGGATTAAATAACAATGAGCAGGATAAATATAGAGAGTGATTTAAGCAAGGTGTAGAAATTAGATGCAAGAATGCAAGTAGATAAGAAAATTTAGAAAGAGAGCAACTAAGCACAACACAAACAAACAAGATTTATAGTGGTTCGGTGCTAACCTTGCACCTACATCCACTTCCCAAGCTCCTACTTGAGAATTCAAATTCACTAAACCGTATTCAACAAGAATACAATGTCGGTATCTCCGACTCTAGCTATCCCAAGCTAGAATACTTATTTTTCGGGTACAAGCCAACCCAATACAATCTGATTCAAGGTTCGAATCAATTTTTTCAAATTTTAGAACCCTTCCAAAATTAAAGATCAAAACAAAATAGAGTACGTGAGTTAATCACACGAAAATATAAATTTAGCTCCTTTATGAGCAAATAAAATTTTAAATGTACTTTACACAATAAGAAGGAAGCTTTTCTGATTTTTCTCAAGATGGTTGAAGACTTGAATGAGCTCTTAAGGGGTTGGTGAACTTGAAATGAAAGCTTCTTTTACTTCAAGAGGGCTCTTTGCTTAGGGCTGAAATGAATACTTGAAAAATCTTGTTTATTCCCTCCTTTAAGTGCCTTTTATAACTTCAAAATGATGGTGGAGAGAGATCTGGATAGATTTAGAGCCGTTGGAGATCATTAATTGAGCATTAAATACAGCCAAAATGATCTAAAAACTAACCGTTGCAGAGTTATTCCATCACAGGGGTCGACTCATGTACATGAGTCGACTCATGGGGTCGACTTCTGTGGCACAGAACAGAAAATGACTGTTCTGTAATTTTGACATACACAGCAACAGAGATCGACTCATAGGATCGACTCATACATAGAGATTGACTCATGGGGTCAACTCAATTGGGTGTGCCAGCCAAAAAATCAGCATGTCGTTCAACCCCTTTTGACATGAGTCGACTCATAGGGTCGACTCAATTTTATAAACATGATTGTCTTTCAAAATATACATCCAAAAATATTAAAATTACCTCTAATAGATCACAAATCTTCTGTTCTTGCTCTTGAGGCTTTCGAGTTAAGACTTGATGAAATTATGATTTTGCCCCTAAAAAATAATAAATTCTTTTTCAAGCCAAAATTATTAGTAACCTCCTTAAATACTTTGTAATCATCAAAATCAATTCAAAGAGCAATAATCTCCTCCTTTTTGATGATGACAAAATACTTGAACAAAAGCAGAGTATAACATATATAAAGTATTGAACATAAATTTTAAATTTATGAAGATGCATCACTTAAACATCATAGCTAGTTATTTGAATGAAATGCATCATGAGTAGTTTGAAGATCAATTTGAAAATTGCTTATAAGATCATTTGCTTTGAAGATGAAATTAAAAATTACAAAATTACTAATAATTTTGGTTCTTTGACATATTTACTTTGATAATTTTGCTTATTGCTCTCAATTCTATTTCTCTATTGCTTATTGCTCGATCTCGATTTTTGATTCTCTACTCTTTCTTTTTGACAATATCAATTAAGATTTTAAAAATTTTTGAAGAGAGAGAAAAAGATAACATAAAGGATATATTTTCTCTACTCTTCCTTTTTGATACCATATTTTATTTCTTTACTCCCTCTCTTTGATTGTTTATTTCTCTACTCTCCCTTTTTGATACCATATTTTATTTCTTTACTCTCCCTCTTTGATTGTTTATTTTTCTACTCCCCCTCATTATAGCAATCATAAAGGGCATATCAATTTGCTCATATAAAAGATATTGCTATTCATAATATTTCATAGCACAAATATGAGTTATTTTTCATATCTCATAATTAAGACAATTCAATTGATCTCAATCATAAATATTCATTGAAATTCAAAGTATATATATATATATATCCAAAATATGACTGAATACATAGGTGTCTCAATACATATGAGTCAACTCAAAATATAAAAGTCATGGATAACAACTATCCAAAAGTCAATCAGCCAACAAATACAAAGGCCATAAGCTAGAACCTAGACATAAAAGACTAACTATGCTAGATCTAATAGATATCATGGCTAGAGGGATCAGAATCTGAAGAGTCAGAGATATGATGAGGAGATGTAGGATCAAATCCACGGGTATGACCTCGACCATGTCTACCTCGGCCATGGGTAGAAGTACCGACACGAGTAGAAGGGCGAGAAGATCCTGGAGCCTGGAAAGCTATGGACTGTACTAGGAGAGAAAGTCTGATAGTGTCCAATTGTTCCAAAGCCCTCGTCATGGACTGCATCAAGGCACCAATCTGAGTAGAGACAGTCTCACTGGAGCCCCTGATCTCTCTCCTCAAAAAGTCAAATCCACCCTCCAAAACTCTCCGAAGTCTAGCCACCTTTGTAGACAGGTTGGAGACCTCTGTGATGTCCTCATGCGGCTGGAGATGGGCTAAGGCTAATACTTGCCTCTGCAAATTTAGAACTCTACCCATCAGTCTCAGAACACATCCCTCAAGCTTCTCAAGTCGTACGGACTGAGCTGTGAGCATTTGAAAAATAGTAGAGATATGAGGGATCAAAGTCTGGTCTGAGTCATCCTGAGATATCGACCTCTAAGCAAAGACTGAAGTGGCCAACTGCTGAGATAAAATGGAGGCAACACGTTGGGACATCAGCTCAATCTAATCATCTGCAAGTTTGAACTCTGAAGGATGTACCCTGCTCCTTGACTGTGGAACTGAAGCATGCCTCCTCACTGACACTGAGGGACCAATCTCATGATCAGACACAAATTGAATATCAGGAGATGCTCTGTGATCATGAGGAGGTGAAGATAGTCTCTCCTCCTCTACTCTCTGCTCAACACCCTTTGACCAACCGCCATCAGTCTTTGAAAAACTCATATGGTGCAGTGTGTGGTGGTTGATGGTGTCAGAATGAGATAATCTAGCGATTGCCTCCCCCTCAAAACTGACTCCGAACCTCCTAAAGATCAGGGTGAGTGCCATACCAAAAGGCAAATGAGCCTTAGACCTATTTAGGATCTCTCTCATGATCTTAATCATCAGAATAGGAAGGTTCAAGGGGGTCTCGGTAATCACATAGTACATGATGCATATATTCCTATCCGATAAGAGGTTACGCCTACCACTCCTAGGGACAAAGAGCTTGGTCACCATGTGATGCAAAAGCCTCATTTCTACTGAAAGTATCTTGGCTTCTAATCTATTTAAACTTCAAGTAAAAGTTCTCCCTAAGATAATATTAATTCTTTTTTCTTTGATTGGGAGCTCCATATTAGTATAGCCTTCACAAGGCAAGTGCAGGATTTATCCCAAAAGCAATGGATCAAGAATAATATCAACACCTTTCACTGTAGACTTTACTGTTCCATTGAAGTAACTTAAGTTCAAATAAAATTTTCTGACCAAATCAACATAAGTATTTTCTTTCAATAGACAGTAAAACTCCCATCCTTGATTTTTAATCTTTGATCCAATAGAGAATCCTTCTTTTCTAAAAAACTTGAAATCTATATTCTTCCCAGATTTTACTTTTCGATCAGAGAGAGGTACCTTGTTTGGACTGGTTGGGGACTGTGTAGAAGCTGAAGCAGGACCTGGAGCTGGGATTGGAGCAGGAGAGGGCTCGACTACCATTCTTTTTCTGTGCACACTCTCTTCCAAATCACGAATAGATTTTCTTCTTTGCGGTAGCTTCATTTTGGGAGCCATTTGAACAAAAGAGACTTGCAAGGAGCTTAGAAGACTAAATGAGAGGTTGAGAGGTAGAGAGAAAAGGATTTTAGAAAGAAAAACAAGAATTTTGGAGAGGTAAATCACCGGTTTGGAGAAGAGGGGTTGAATCTAGGGCAAGCTCAAACCGCCCAAACGAGGAAGAAAGAGGAGAGGAAGTTGGTTCCTTAATGGGCAATTTGAGGGGTGAAGATTGGTGGGAAGAGGGATTTTAAGAGAAACCTTCAGTTTGAGAGAGAAGAGAGGGAGAGCTTTCGTTCAGTGGGAGAAAGAAGAAGAAGGGTAAAAGTCAGCTCAACAAAAAATTTTCCAATAAAAAGAGAGTGCCCGAAGGATTTTATCAAAAATTACAAGTTTACCTTAGGATCGACCCTAGGGGTCGACTCATGGCACGAAAAAATTCAAAAGAATGATGAAAAAATTTCGAAAAAATTTAAAACTTTGAGAGAAGGGTGTTTACCCAGAGATTGATCATGTGAAGGATAGTTTTAAGCCTTTGAGCTCTTAAGATAAAGGAGAGATGAGAATTGAGCTCAACAAATTTGGTTTAATGAATTTTTTGGTATTAAGAACTTGGAATCAGAGAGATACTTAAGCTGATAGATCAAAAATTTCTAGTTCTCTCCTAATTTCACAAAATTTATCTTCACTTAAGGCCTTGGTAAAGATGTCAGTCAATTATTTTTCAGTACATACATAATCAAAAATTATATTATTATTTTGGACATATTTTCTTATGAAATGATATCTAATTTTAATATATTTTGATCTAGAGTGCTGAATTAAATTTTTAGTTAGATTAATAGCACTAGTATTATCACATCTTATGAGAGTTTTATTGAGTTTGATGTCAAAGTCCTTAAGTTATTACTTAATCCACAAGATCTGAGCACAATAACTTTCGACTGTAATGTATTCAGCCTCGACCGTAGACAGTGCTACCGAGTTTTGTTTCTTGCTAAACTAAGAGATTAAGTTAACTCCAAAAAATTGGTAAGTTCTACTAGTACTTTTTCTATCTAATTTACATCCAACAAAATCGACATCTGAATATCCTATTAAGTCAATTGATGAGTCCTTAGAATACCATAATCCTAGAGTTTGTGTACCTTTTAAATATTTAAAATTTTTTTTAACTATATTTAGGTATGATTCTTTTGGATTTGATTGAAAGTGAGCACATAAATAAATACTAAACATAATATCTGATCTACTAGCAGTTAAATACAATAAAAAATCCATCATCCCTCTATAAAATTTTGAGTCTACATTTTTACCTCCTTCATCCTTGTCAAGCTTACATGATGGGCTCATGGGTGTACCAATTGCTTTGGAGCTCTCCATTCCAAATCTTTTGAGTAGTTCTCTTGTGTACTTGCTTTGGGTGATGGAGATCCCTTCCTTTGTTTGTTTGATTTGGAGTCAGAGGAAGAATGTAAGTTCTTCCATCATGCTCATCTCGAACTCTCCCTGCATGAGCTTGGTAATATCTTGACAAAGAGTTTCATTAGTAGACCCAAAAATAATATCATCAACGTATATTTGTATAACTAAGATATCATCGTGATTTTTTTAATGAAAATGGTTGTATCTATATTTTCTCTTGAAAAATCATTCTTAAGCAAGAATTTACTTAACTTTTCATACCAAGCCCTAAGTACTTGCTTTAGACCATATAGAGCTTTATTTAATTTAAAAATATGATTAGAAAAAGTATAATTTTCAAAATCAGGAGGTTGTTCTACAAAAACTTCTTCAGCAATATAATCATTTAGAAAAGTATTTTTGATATCTATTTGAAATAATTTAAAATTCATAAAGTATGCATATGCAAGTAAAAGCCTAATTGCTTCTAATCTAGCAACAGGTGCAAAGGTCTCATCAAAATCAATTTTTTCTTCTTGATTATAACCCTTTGCAACCAATCTTGCTTTATTTCTAATTATATTTTCATATTCATCTAGTTTATTTCTATATACCCATTTTGTGCCACTTACTGGATAATTTTTAGGTCTTGATACTAAAGTCCATACATTATTTCTTTCAAATTGATTAAGTTCTTCTTGCATTGTATTTATCCAATTATAATCTTTTTCAGCTTCATCTATGATTTTAGGTTCAAGATGAGAAATAAATACAAAATGATTGTATGCATCTCTAAGTGAAGAACGAGTTCTTACTCTATGTGTAGGATCACTAATGATTAGTTTCTTGGGGTGATTGTGATCATACCTCTATTCTTTGGGTAGATTATTTGTACCTTGAGATTGTTCTTGTTGTTCTTCACCTTCATCATCCTATTTATTTTCATGTTCTTTATTATTTTGAATTATTGAGTCTTTTAGAGTGAGCTCCTTCATTCCTTCTATTAGAGGATCTGCATCATCAATACTTTCATTCTTCTTTGAGGAAAGATCATTAGTCTCATCAAAAATAACATATATTGACTCCTCTACTACTAAAATTTTTTTGTTGAAAACTCTAAAAGCTTTACTAGAAGAGGAATAACCAAGAAAAATAGCTTCATTAGATTTTACATCAAATTTTCTTAATCTTTCTTTACCATTATTCAAAACAAAACATCGGCAGCCAAAAATGTGTAAATATGCAATATTTGGTTTTCTTCCTTTCTAAAGCTCATAAAGTATTTTCTTTAGTATTGGTCTAATTAAAGCATAATTTAATATGTAACATACCGTGTTAATTGCTTCCACTCAAAAGTACTTGAGGAGGTTGCTTTCACATAGTATGGTACGGGCTATTTCTTCAAGGGTCCTATTTTTTTTTCTACTATCCCATTTTGTTGAGGTGTCCTAGGTGCTGAAAAGTTATGGTTAATACATTTTTCATCACAAAATTTTTCAAAATCTTGATTTTTAGATTTGGTTCCATGATCACTTCGAATATGTTGAATTGAAAAACTTTTTTCATTAGTAACTTTTTGATAAAATTTTGAGAACATATAAAAAATTTCATCCTTATGTGCCAAAAAGAAAACTCATGTAAAACGAGAGCAATCATCAATAATTACAAAGCCATATCATTTTCCAGCCAAACTAGTAGTTCTAGTGGGTCCAAATAAATCCTTGTACAATAATTCTAATGGCCTAGAAGTTGAAACAATGTTTTTAGATTTGAATGATACTTTTGTTTGTTTACCTAGTAGACATGCATCATAAATTTTATCCTTTTCAAAATTTAATTTAAGTAAACCAGTAACCAATTCCTTTTTAGTAAGTTTTGAAAGTGAATGCATGCTAATATATGCAAGCCTACGGTGCCAAAGCCAACTAGTCTCATTAATTTTGGCATTCAAGGCTATTAGGCATTACGTGTTTATCTTGAAAAGATCATTCAAATCTATCATATAAATATTATCATGTCTATGCCCAACAAATTTAATGCCTTCTATATTGGGACTAGTTACTATGCATAATAAAGATTCAAAAATAACTTTATATCCTTTGTCACAGAATTGACTAATACTCAATAGATTATGTTTCAAACCATCTACAAATAAAATATTTACAATATACTTGGAGGGAGTGATACCAATGTTACCTATATCGATGATTTTTTCTTCGCTATTGTCCCCAAAGGTGACCATCCCTCCATCTTTTGCATCAAGTGTGATGAATTAGAATTCATCACCGGTTATGTGTCTTGAGCATCCACTATCAAGATATCATTTTCGATTTGTTCCTTGGGATGCAAGACACACCTACATGCAAAAATCAAGTTTTCACTTTAGGTACCCAAACTTTCTTGGATCCTTTTTGGTTAGTTACAGTGGTTCCTTTTGGAACCCATATTTTCTTCACATTAAAATTTTTAGATTTGTTAGAGAAACAAGTATAGAATTTGTGTCCTACTTTACCACATTTAAAATAAGTAGTATTTGAAAACTTGTTGCTTGATGAGTTTGCATAGATATTTTTTAAAAATTTTTATTTCTTTAAAGGATTGTAGTCAAGACCGGCTTTATCATAAACGACCTTTTGACTATCGAGTATCATTTGAAGTTTAGTTGAACTAAGAGTAAACTTTTCTATCATAGATTTTAACTTAGTAATTTTATTTTTTAAGTTTAGATTTTCTTATGTCAACACTAATTTTTTATTTAAAATTATTTTATTTTTTTTAATAAAGATTAATTTTTTTATTTTAATTCTTTATTCTTTACCTCTAACTTCTTTAGATCATCAACTAGATCATAAAATGCTTCTTGAAGTTCTTCGAAAGTAAAGTCATCAGGAGTTTTAGCATTTATCTCATTTTCATATGCCATAAGGCACAAGTTGGCTTGCTCATATGAATCTTCTTCTTCGGAGCTTGACTCATCACTATCACTCCAAGTAGCCATCATAGCCTTTTTCTTGTACTTCTTGGGACCCTTCTTAAGTTGTGGATATTTAAATCTGAAGTGCCCTGGCTTCTTACATTCATAACAAATAAGGGACTGCTCTTTATCCTTCTCTTTGCTATGTTTCCCTTTTGTAGATGGCCTCTTTCTCATCCCTTGTCTTCTTTTTTTCAAGAATCTTTTAAACTTTCTAGTGATAAGGGCCATTTCTTCATCTTGCTCTTTATTTTTAGTTTCTTCGGATTCCTCATCGAGTTGAGTAGTGGACTTGAGGGTGATTGTCCTCTTCTTCTTGATGTTGTTTCATGCTTAGCTCGTGTGTTATTAGCGATCCTAGAAGCTCCTCCAAGGATAAAATATTCAGATCTTTGGCTTCTTAGATTGTGATCACTTTGGCCTCCCACGTCCTTGGTAAAAACCTAAGAATCTTTCTCACAAGATCGCTGTTAGAGTAAGACTTACCAAGACTTTTTAGACCATTAATAATATTCATAAAATAAGTAAATATTTCAGTTATTGATTCATCATGCTCCATTTTAAAGAGTTCATATTTGTTCACAAACATGTTAATTTTTGATTCCTTAACTTAATTAGTGCCTTCATGTGTTACTTCTAATCTATCCCATATTTCTTTAGATGACATGCATGTTGAAATATGATTAAACTCATTAGCATCTAAAGCACAATATAAAGCATTCATGGCTTTAGCATTAAGTTGAGCCATTTTCTTGTCAACCTCATCCCATTCTCTTTCGGATTTGGTTGATTCTACACCATCAATTATTTTATTGAGTGTGTGTGATCCATTAACTATGATACTCCACATATCATAGTTGTTGCTCCTAGATTGATTTTGATGATTACAAAGTAGATTGAAGGGATACAAATAATTTGAAAATGAAAAAGTCCTTATGCTCTTCAAGGGCAAAATCATAATTTCACTAAAATCCTGATTTGATAGTACCATTTGGTATAACAAATGATTTGTAAACTATTGGTGAAAATTTTATTGTATTTGGACTTATATTTTTGAAGTTATGAAGGTTTGAAGTGCATTAGTTGACTCATGAGTCAACTCATGGCACTATGAGCTGAATGGCACGCAAAAAATTCTCATGGCACGCTGGATTTTTGACTTGGCACGATCTGTGAGTCGACTCATGAGTCGACCCACAAGGCATGAGTCGACTCATGAGTCGACCTCTGCTAATTTGAGCCGAAAAATCCAGAAATCAGACCTTCTGGTCTGTGAAACAGAAGTCGACTCATGAGTCGACTCCTGATGCATGAGTCGACTCATGAGTCGACCCCTACGACGAAAAATGTCAGCAATGGCTATTTTTTTTTGCCCATTTTAATTGCCATTTATGCTTCCTAAAATTGCTCTAACGGCTCTTTATCTACCTAAATTATTTTCTCTTGCTTCTAATGCTACAAAATGCTTAAAATGGTGAAAAAAATTGCAGATTAAATAGCGGATCAAACGTGAAATCAAAAATGAGGAGAAGAACAGAAGAGAGGATCCAAAATCTGCACGAAAAAGCCTGAGATCAACGAAAAATCTAAAAAGAAAAAGAGAGAGGATCCACAATATACCTGAGAGAGTGTGAAAGAGAAAAGCAAGAGCTTTCAAGGAGAGAATTCTTCACGCCTATTGTTTCAACCTTGATCTAGAGATCATTTCAAAGCTTTCAAGAGATCTTCAATCAACAATCAACCTCTTCTCAAGCATTCAAGCGTTCATCCACTTTGAGAAAATTCGAAAAAGGGGTTCTTCATTTGAGTAAAGATTTTATTGTTATATTCGCTCATTTAAGGAGCTGTTATTGTATTAATCTGTGCTCAAAATTTTCTAACTCTTTGTGAGTTTTTGTTCTTATTTTTGGAGGATTTTCAAAACAAGGAAAGGTTGATCCGAACCTGAAATCGGAGTGTTTTGGGTTTACTTGTACCCGGAAAACAAGTGATCTAGCTTGGGATAGCTAGTGTCGGAGTTTCCGACATTTTGTATTCGGGTTGAATACAAAGGATAGTGGATTAAAATTCCCAAGTAGGATCTTGGGGAGTGGATGTAGGTGCAAGGTTAGCACCGAACCACTATAAATCCTTGTGTTTGTGGTGTGCTTTATCGCTTTATCTTATTTCTTTATTATATCCTTGCAATACTGCTTTAGGTAATTAATATTGATTTAAAGTCTTTGTTTTATTCTTCATAAGTAATCTGTTAGGCTTAAAATTTTTTAGAAACCCAATTCACCCCCCCTCTTGGGTTGCATAGCTGGGCAACAAGTGGTATCAGAGCCAGTGCTCTAGCCCTTCTTTGATCTAATAATCAAAGAGCCAAAGATCTATGGCAACCCATGTTGGTACTTCTCTAGCCGAGGGGCAATCAACAAACTGACCTCCACTTTTCAATGGGTCTAATTACACCTATTGGAAAGCTCGGATGAAGATTTTCATACAAGCACTCGACTATGATATGTGGAGTATCATAGTGAATGGTCCTCACACACCTACCAAGATTATAGATGGTGAGGAGTCAACCAAACCCGAGAAAGAATGGGATGAGGTTGACAAGAAATTGGCACAATTAAATGCCAAAGCCATGAATGTTCTTTATTGTGCACTAGATGCTAGTGAATTCAATCGCATTTCTATTTGTGCATCTGCTAAAGAAATATGGGATAGGTTAGAAGTCACTCATGAGGGAACAAATCAAGTAAAAGAGTCTAAAATAAACATGCTTGTACATAAATATGAATTGTTCAAAATAGAGCATGATGAGTCCATAACTGCCATGTTTACTCGTTTTACTGATATAATCAATGGTTTAAAGAGTCTTGGCAAATCTTATACTAACAGTGAACTTGTAAGGAAGATTCTCAGGTCACTGCCAAGAACTTGGGAAGCCAAGGTGACTGCCATCCAAGAAGCAAAGGACTTGAACACTCTACCTCTAGAAGAGCTTCTTGGATCCTTGATGACTCATGAACTTAGCATGAAGCAACATCAAGAGGATGAAGTCAAAAAGAAAAGAATCATTGCCCTCAAATCCACAACTTCGCCTGATTATGAAATGGATGACTCTGAAGATGAAGATCAGGATGAAGAGATGGCTCTCATCACCCGAAAATTTAAGAAGTTTCTAAGAAAAAGGAAACAGAGGATGAGAAAGAAATTCACAAAAGGGGATCAAAGCAAAGAGAAGGAGAAAGATCAACCCCCTATATGCTACGAGTGCAAGAAGCCAGGATATTTCAGATCCGAATGTCCACAATTGAAGAAAGGTCCAAAGAAGTTCAAAAAGAAGGCAATGATGGCGACCTGGAGTGCGAGTGATGACTCAAGCTCCGACGAGGAAACCTCAACAGAACAAGCCAATCTGTGCCTGATGGCACATGAAAATGAGGTAACTTCTGAATCCACTAGTGAATTTACTTTTGAAGAATTGCATGAAGCATTCTATGATTCAATTGATGAATTAAAGAAACTAGGGAAGAAAAACAAAGAGCTGAAATTGGAAAATCAGTCCTTAGTGAAACAAGCTGAAAATCTTTCAATTGAAAAATTCACCTTGATTCAAGAAAATCAAAACTTAAAGGATGAAATGAACAAGCTGAAATCTATAGTAGATAAGTTCACCTTAAGTTCAAACAAACTAAATATGATCCTTGAAAATCAGAAAGCTATATATGATAAGGCTGGACTTGGTTATAAACCCCTGAAGAAACAAAAATTTCTGAAGGATATTTATGTAAATTATTCAAGTAACAAGTCTACAAATATTACTTGTTTTAAATGTGGAAGAATAGGACATAAATCATACACATGTCTTATTAACAAATATGCAAACACAAAGAAAATATGGGTTCCAAAAGGAACCATTCTGACTAACCTGAAAGGACCCAAGAAAGCTTGGGTACCTAAGACGGAAACGTGACCTTTGCTTGCAGGTGTGTCTAGCATCCCAAGAAGGAAACAGGAAATGGTATCTTGACAGCGGATGCTCGAGACACATGACTGGTGATGAATCACAATTCATCACGCTTGATGCTAAGGATGGAGGGATGGTCACCTTTGGAGATAATGGCAAAGGAAAGATCATCGGGATAGGTAACATTGGTATCACTCCCTCCAAATACATTGAGAATGTTTTATTAGTTAAAGGTTTAAAGCATAACTTACTTAGCATTAGTCAATTCTGTGATAAAGGATATAAAGTAAGTTTTGAATCATCTGTTTGCATTGTGACGAGTCCTATTAACGATGGCATTAAATTTATAGGACATAGGCATGGCAATGTTTATATGGTAGACTTGAATGATTTAACTAAATTAGACATGCAATGCCTAGTTTCCTTAAATGCTAAAATAAATGAGACTAGTTGGCTGTGGCATCGTAGACTTGCACACATTAGCATGCATTCTCTCTCAAAATTAATTAAAAAGGATTTAGTTCTCGGTTTGCCAAAACTGAATTTTGAAAAGGATAGAATTTGTGATGCATGCCAATTAGGTAAACAAACTAGAGTATCATTTAAACCCAAAAACACTGTTTCAACTTCTAGACCTTTAGAGCTCTTACATATTGATTTATTTGGACCAACTAGAACCACTAGTCTAGGAGAAAAATGATATGGATTTGTAATAATAGATGATTACTCTCGTTTTACTTGAGTTTTCTTTTTAGCTCACAAAAATGAAACTTTTCATATTTTCACTAAATTTCATTGAAAAGTCTCTAATGAAAAAGGGTTTTCAATTCAAAATATTAGAAGTGATCATGGAACTGAATTTGAAAATCAAGATTTTGAAAATTTTTGTGATGAAAATGGAATTGGCCATAACTTCTCTGCTCCTAGGACACCCCAACAGAATGGGGTAGTAGAAAGGAAAAGCAGAACCTTAGAAGAAATGGCCCGTACCATGCTTTGTGAAAGCAACCTTCCAAGATATTTTTGGGCGGAAGCTATTAACACAGCATGTTACATTTTAAATCATGCTTTAATTAGACAATTTTTAAAGAAAACCCCCTATGAATTTTGGAAAGGAAGAAAACCAAATATTGCATATTTTCATGTTTTTGGTTGCCGATGTTTTGTATTAATTAATGGCAAAGAAAAACTTGGTAAATTTGATGCAAAATCAGATGAAGCAATCTTTCTAGGTTACTCCTCCACTAGTAAAGCATTTAGAGTTTTCAACAAAAGAACTTTAGTAGTTGAGGAGTCCATACATGTTGTTTTTGATGAATCTAACGATCTTCCTTCAAGGAAGAATGAGGGTGTTGATGATGCAGAGCCACTAATAGAAGGTATGAAGGAGATCACTCTGAAAGACTCAGCAACTCCAAAAGACAAGGATCAAGAAGACGAACAAAATGAAAGAGGTGAAGAAATTCAAGAACAACCTCAAGGTACAAATGACCTACCCAAGGAATGGAGGTATGTTCACAACCACCCTAAGGAGTTAATTATTGGTGACCCTATGCATGGGGTAAAAACACGTTCTTCACTTAGAGATGTACTTAATCATTGTGCTTTTGTATCTCAACTTGAACCTAAAACTTTTGAAGAGGCTGAAAATGATCATAACTGGATTAATGCTATGCAAGAGGAACTTAATCAATTTGAAAGAAATAATGTTTGGACCTTAGTAACAAGACCTAAAGATTATTCAATAATTGGCACAAAATGCGTCTTTAGAAACAAATTAGATGAGCATGGAAATGTAATTAGAAATAAAGCAAGACTGGTTGCTAAGGGATATAATCAAGAAGAAGGAATTGATGAAACCTTTGCACCTGTTGCTAGATTAGAAGCCATTAGACTTCTACTTGCTTATGCTTGCTTTATGAAATTCAAACTATTTCAAATGGATATTAAAAGTGCATTTTTAAATGGATATATTTCTGAAGAAGTATATGTAGAACAACCCCCTGGATTTGAAAATCATGCTTTTCCCAATCATGTCTTTAGATTAAATAAAGCTTTATATGGTCTAAAACAAGCACCTAGAGCATGGTATGAAAGGCTAAGCAAATTTCTACTAAATAATGGTTTCTCAAGAGGCAATGTAGATACAACTCTATTTATTAAAAGAAACCAAAATGATATGCTAATTATACAAATTTATGTTGATGACATAATTTTTGGGTCTACTAATGAATCCCTTTGTCAAGACTTTGCTAAGCTTATGCAGGGAGAGTTCGAGATGAGCATGATGGGAGAACTCACCTTCTTCCTCGGACTTCAAATTAAACAATCAAAAGAGGGAATCTCCATCACCCAAAGCAAGTACACCAAGGAACTACTCAAAAGATTTGGAATGGAGAACTGCAAACCAATTGGCACACCAATGAGTCCCTCAAGTAAGCTTGACAAGGATGATGAAGGTAAAAGCGTAGACTTAAAATACTACAGAGGTATAATTGGCTCATTATTATATTTAACTGCAAGTAGGCCTGATATCATGTTTAGTGTCTGCTTATGTGCTAGATATCAAACTAATCCTAAAGAATCTCATTTGAATGCTGTTAAAAGAATCCTTAGATACTTAAATGGTACACAAACTATAGGGTTATGGTACTCTAAGGACTCACAAATTAATTTGTTAGGATATTCAGATGCTGATTTTGTTGGATGTAAATTAGATAGAAAAAGCACAAGTGGAACTTGCCAATTTCTTAGAGTTAACCTAATCTCATGGTTTAGCAAGAAACAAAATTCGGTGGAACTGTCTACGGCTGAGGCCGAATACATTGCAGCCGGAAGTTGTTGTGCTCAAATCTTGTGGATTAAGCAACAACTCGAAGATTTTGGAATCAAACTTAATGAAACACCAATAAAATGTGATAATACAAGTGCCATAAATCTATCTAAAAATTCAATACAACACTCAAGATCTAAACATATTGAAATAAGACATCATTTTATAAGAGAACATGTTCAAAACAAAAATATAATTCTTGAATATGTTTGCACTGAAAATTAATTAGCTGATATCTTTACAAAGGCCCTTAGTGAGGATAGATTCTGTGAAATTAGGAGAAATCTAGGAATTCTAGATCCATTTGCCTAAAATTTCTCAATTTTCAAAGAATTGATTAGAGCTCAATTTTCAACATCCATCCTGGTCCCAAAAGCTCAGATTTATCATTCTAAAAACTTATCATTGAGCAAAATTCCTTCACTCAAAATTTCAAATTTTTTTGGAATTTATTCACATTTTTTCTGATTTTCTGAACTTCATGAGTCGACCCCCATGAGTCGACTCAATGGCAAACTTGTAAATCCCACAAACTTCCCATGGGCTCATTGTTTTTAAACGGGAACCCTGTTTGTGAGACGACTCATCTTCTCATCGTCTTCCTTCTGAAAGCCGTTCTTTCCAACTCTTTTTTCCTCCAAATCCAAGGATTTATCTCGAGGCAATTCTCCCTCCTACTCTCCACCAAAAAATTGCCTCCTTGGAAAAGAGATTTCTCGTGCTTTCTCGCATTGCTTGGCGCGGTTGGAACGTGCCCTAGCACTTCACCGAACTTCCAAAATCCACTTCTTTTCTCCACTAAAATTCCTCTTTACTCTCTTGTTGTTGCTCCTAGATTGATTTTGATGATTACAAAGCAGATTGAAGGGATACAAACAATTGAAAAAGGCTTTATGCTCTTCAAGGGCAAAATCGTAATTTCACTAAAATCTTGATTTGATAGTACCATTTGGTAGAACAAATGATTTGAAATCTATTGGTGAAAATTTCATTGTGTTTGGACTTATATTTTTGAAGTTATGAAGGTTTGAAGTGCATGAGTCGACTCATGAGTCAACTCATGGCACTATGAGCTGAATGGCACGAAAAAAATTCCCATGGCACGCTGGATTTTTGGCTTGGCACGACCTGTGAGTCGACTCATGAGTCGACCCACAAGGCATGAGTCGACTCATGAGTCGACCCCTGCTGATTTGAGCCGAAAAATTCAGAAATCAGATCTTCTGGTCTGTTGCAACAGAAGTCGACTCATGAGTCGACTCCTGAAGCATGAGTCGACTCACGAGTCGACCCCTGCGACGGGAAATGTCAGCAACGGCTATTTTTTTGCCCGTTTTAATTGCCATTTATGCTTCCTAAAAATCCTCTAACGGCTCTTTATCTGCCTAAATTGTTTTCTCTTGCTTCTAATGCTACAAAATGCTTTAAATGATGAAAGAAATTGCAGATTAAATAGCGGATCAAACGTGAAATCAAATGTGAAGAGAAAAGAGAGGAAAAAGAGAAGAACAGAAGAGAGGATCCGATATTTGCAAGAAAAAGCCTGAGATCAACGAAATATCCATAGAGAAAAAGAGAGAGGATCCACAATATACCAGAGAGATTGTGAAAGAGAAAAGGAAGATCTTTCAAGGAGAGAATTCTTCACGCCTATCGTTTCAACCTTGATCTAGAGATCGTTCAAAGCTTTCAAGAGATCTTCAATCAACAATCAACCTCTTCTCAAGCGTTCAACCGTTCATTCATCTTGAGAAAATCTGAAAAAGGGGTTCTTCATTTGAGTAAAGCTTTTATTGTTATATTTGCTCATTTAAGGAGCTGTTATTGTATTCATCTGTGCTCTAAATATTCTTACTCTTTGTGAGTTTTTGCTCTTGTTTTTGGAGGATTTCCAAAACAAGGAAAGGTTGATCCGAACCTGAAATCGGAGTGTTTTGGGTTGGCTTGTACCCGGAAAATAAGTGTTCTAGCTTGGGATAGCTAGGGTCGGAGTTTCCGACGTCTTGTATTCTAGCTTGGGATAGCTAGTGTCGGAGTTTCCGACGTTTTGTATTCGGGTTGAATACAAAGGATAGTGGATTAAAATTCCCAAGTGGGATCTTGGGGAGTGGACGTAGGTGCAAGGTTAGCACCGAACCACTATAAATCCTTGTGTTTGTGGTGTGCTTTATCGCTTTATCTTATTTCTTTATTATATCCTTGCAATTCTGCTTTAGTTATTTAATATTGATTTAAAGCCATTGTTTTGTTCTTCATAAGTTATCTGTTGGGCTTAAAATTTTTAGAAACCCAATTCACCCCCCCTCTTGGGTTGCATAGCTGGGCAACAAGTGGTATCAGAGCCAGTGCTCTAGCCCTTCTTTGATCTAACAATCAAAGAGCCAAAGATCTATGGTAACCCATGTTGGAACTTCTCTAGCTGAGGGGCAATCAACAAACCGACCTCCACTTTTCAATGAGTCTAATTACACCTATTGGAAAGCTCGGATGAAGATTTTCATACAAGCACTCGACTATGATATGTGGAGTATCATAGTGAATGGTCCTCACACACCCACCAAGATTATAGATGGTGAGGAGTCAACCAAACCCGAGAAAGAATGGGATGAGGTTGACAAGAAATTGGCACAATTAAATGCCAAAGCTATGAATGTTCTTTATTGTGCACTAGATGCTAGTGAATTTAATCGTATTTCTACTTGTGCATCTGCTAAAGAAATATGGAATAGGTTAGAAGTCACCCATGAGGGAACAAATCAAGTAAAAGAGTCTAAAATAAACATGCTTGTACATAAATATGAATTGTTCAAAATAGAGCATGATGAGTCCATAACTGCTATGTTTACTCATTTTACTGATATAATCAATGGTTTAAAGAGTCTTGGCAAATCTTATACTAACAGTGAACTTGTAAGGAAGATTCTCAGGTCACTGCCAAGAACTTGGGAAGCCAAGGTGACTGCCATCCAAGAAGCAAAGGACTTGAACACTCTACCTCTAGAAGAGCTTCTTGGATCCTTGATGACTCATGAACTTAGCATGATGCAACATCAAGAGGATGAAATCAAAAAGAAAAGAACCATTGCCCTCAAATCCACAACTTCACCTGATTATGAAACAGATGACTCTGAAGATGAAGATCAGGATGAGGAGATGGCTCTCATCACCCAGAAATTCAAGAAGTTTCTAAGAAAAAGAAAACAGGGGATGAGAAAGAAATTTACAAAAGGGGATCAAAGCATAGAAAAGGAGAAAGATCAAACCCCTATATGCTACGAGTGCAAGAAGCCAGGACATTTCAGATCCGAATGTCCTCAATTGAAGAAAGGTCCAAAGAAATTCAAAAAGAAGGCAATGATGGCGACCTGGAGTGCGAGTGATGACTCAAGCTCCGACGAGGAAACCTCAACCGAACAAGCCAATCTGTGCCTGATGGCACATGAAAATGAGGTAACTTCTGAATCCACTAGTGAATTTACTTTTGAAGAATTGCATGAAGCTTTCTATGATTCAATTGATGAATTAAAGAAACTAGGGAAGAAAAACAAAGAGCTGAAATTGGAAAATCAGTCCTTAGTGAAACAAGCTGAAATTCTTTCAATTGAAAAATTCACATTGATTCAAGAAAATCAAAACTTTAAGGATGAAATTAACAGGCTGAAATCTATAGTAGATAAGTTCACCTTAAGTTCAAACAAGCTAAATATGATCCTTGATAATCAGAAAGCTATATATGATAAGACTGGACTTGGTTATAAACCTTTGAAGAAACAAAAATTTTTGAAGGATATTTATGCAAATTATTCAAGCAAAAAGCCTACAAATATTACTTGTTTTAAATGTGGAAGAATAGGACATAAATCATACACATGTCTTATTAACAAATATGCAAACACAAAGAAAATATGGGTTCCAAAAGAAACCATTCTGACTAACCTGAAAGGACCCAAGAAAGCTTGGGTACCTAAGACAGAAACTTGATCTGTGCTTGCAGGTGTGTCTAGCATCCCAAGAAGGAAACAGGAAATGGTATCTTGACAGCGGATGCTCGAGACACATGACTGGTGATGAATCACAATTCATCACGCTTGATGCTAAGGATGGAGGGATGGTCACCTTTGGAGATAATGGCAAAGGAAAGATCATCGGGATAGGTAACATTGGTATCACTCCCTCCAAATACATTGAGAATGTTTTACTTGTTAAAGGTTTAAAGCATAACTTACTTAGCATTAGTCAATTCTGTGATAAAGGGTATAAAGTAAGTTTTGAATCATCTGTATGCATTGTGACGAGTCCTATTAACGATGGCATTAAATTTATAGGAAATAGGCATGGCAATGTTTATATGGTAGACTTGAATGATTTAACTAAATTAGACATGCAATGCCTAGTTTCCTTAAATGCTAAAATAAATGAGACTAGTTGGCTGTGGCATCGTAGACTTGCACATATTAGCATGCATTCTCTTTCAAAATTAATCAAAAAGGATTTAGTTCTCGGTTTGCCAAAATTAAATTTTGAAAAGGATAGAATTTGTGATGCATGCCAATTAGGTAAACAAACTAGAATATCATTTAAATCCAAAAACACTATTTCAACTTCTAGACCTTTAGAGCTCTTACATATGGATTTATTTGGACCAACTAAAACCACTAGTCTAGGAGGAAAACGATATGGATTTGTAATAATTGATGATTACTCTCGTTTTACTTGGGTTTTCTTTTTAGCTCACAAAAATGAAACTTTTCAAATTTTCACGAAATTTCATCGAAAAGTCACTAATGAAAAAGGGTTTTCAATTCAAAATATTAGAAGTGATCATGGAACAGAATTTGAAAATCATGACTTTGAAAATTTTTGTGATGAAAATGAAATTGGCCACAACTTCTCTGCTCCTAGGACACCCCAACAAAATGGGGTAGTTGAAAGAAAAAATAGAACCTTAGAAGAAATGGCCCGTACCATGCTCTGTGAAAGCAACCTTCCAAAATATTTTTGGGCAGAAGCTATTAACACAGCATGTTACATTTTAAATCGTGCTTTAATAAGATAATTTTTAAAGAAAACCCCCTATGAACTTTGGAAAGGAAGAAAACCAAATATTGCCTATTTTCATGTTTTTGGTTGCCGATGTTTTGTATTAAATAATGGCAAAGAAAAACTTGGTAAATTTGATGCAAAATCAGATGAAGCAATCCTTCTAGGTTACTCCTCCACTAGTAAAGCATTTAGAGTGTTCAACAAAAGAACCTTAGTAGTTGAGGAGTCCATACATATTGTCTTTGATGAATCTAACGATCTTCCTTCAAGGAAGAATGAGGGTATTGATGATGCAGATCCACTAATAGAAGGTATGAAGGAGATCACTCTGAAAGATTCAGCAACTCCAGAAGACAAGGATCAAGAAGATGAACAAAATGAGAAAGGTGAAGAAATTCAAGAACAACCTCAAGGTACAAATGACTTACCCAAGGAATGGAGGTATGTTCACAACCACCCTAAGGAATTAATTATCGGTGATCCTATGCATGGGGTAAAAACACGTTCTTCACTTAGAGATATACTTAATCATTGTGCTTTTGTATCTCAACTTGAACCTAAAACTTTTGAAGAAGCTGAAAATGATCATAACTGGATTAATGCTATGCAAGAAGAACTCAGTCAATTTGAAAGAAATAATGTTTGGACCTTAGTGAAAAGACCTAAAGATTATTCAATAATTGGCACAAAATGGGTCTTTAGAAACAAATTAGATGAGCATGGAAATGTAATTAGAAATAAAGCAAGACTGGTTGCTAAGGGATATAATCAAGAAGAAGGAATTGATTTTGATGAAACCTTTGCATCTGTTGCTAGATTAGAAGCCATTAGACTTCTACTTGCTTATGCTTGCTTTATGAAATTCAAACTATTTCAAATGGATGTTAAAAGTGCATTTTTAAATGGATATATTTCTGAAGAAGTATATGTAGAACAACCCCTGGATTTGAAAATCATGCTTTTCCCAATCATGTCTTTAGATTAAATAAAGCTTTATATGGTCTAAAACAAGCACCTAGAGCATGGTATGAAAGGCTAAGCAAATTTCTACTAAATAATGGTTTCTCAAGAGGCAATGTGGATACAACTCTATTTATTAAAAGAAACCAAAATGATATGCTAATTATACAAATTTATGTTGATGACATAATTTTTGGGTCTACTAATGAATCCCTTTGTCAAGACTTTGCTAAGCTTATGCAGGGAGAGTTCGAGATGAGCATGATGGGAGAACTCACCTTCTTCCTCGGACTCCAAATCAAACAATCAAAAGAGGGAATCTCCATCACCCAAAGCAAGTACACCAAGGAACTACTCAAAAGATTTGGAATGGAGAACTGCAAACCAATTGGCACACCAATGAGTCCCTCATGTAAGCTTGACAAGGATGATGAAGGTAAAAGCGTAGACTTAAAATACTATAGAGGTATGATTGGCTCATTATTATATTTAACTGCAAGTAGGCCTGATATCATGTTTAGTGTTTGCTTATGTGCAAGATATCAATCTAATCCTAAGGAATCTCATTTGAATGCTGTTAAAAGAATCCTTAGATACTTAAATGGTACACAAACTATAGGATTATGGTACTCTAAGGACTCACAAATTAATTTGTTAGGATATTCTGATGCTGATTTTGCTGGATGTAAATTAGATAGAAAAAGCACAAGTGGAACTTGCCAATTTCTTGGAGTTAACCTAATCTCATGGTTTAGCAAGAAATAAAATTCGGTAGCACTGTCTACGGCTACGGCCGAATACATTGCAGCCGAAAGTTGTTGTGCTCAAATCTTGTGGATTAAGCAACAACTCGAAGATTTTGGAATCAAACTTAATGAAACACCAATAAAATGTGATAATACAAGTGCTATAAATCTATCTAAAAATCCAATACAACACTCAAAATCTAAACATATTGAGATAAGACATCATTTCATAAGAGAACATGTTCAAAACAAAAATATAATTCTTGAATATGTTTGCACTGAAAATCAATTAGCTGATATCTTTACAAAGGCCCTTAGTGAGGAAAGATTCTGTGAAATTAGGAGAAATCTAGGAATTCTAGATCCATTTATCTGAAATTTCTCAATTTCCAAAGAATAGATGTCAAAACTCTTAGAGCTCAATTTTCAACATCTATCCTAGTTCCAAAAGCTCAGTTTTATCACTCTAAAAACTTATCATTGAGCAAAATTCTTTCTCCCAAAATTTTGAATTTTTCTGGAATTTATTTGCATTTTTCCTGATTTTCTGAACTTCATGAGTCGACCCCCATGAGTCGACTCAATGGCAAACTTGTAAATCCCACCAACTTCCATCGGGTTCATTGTTTTTAAAACGGGAAACCTTGTTTATGAGACGACTCATCTTCTCGTCGTCTTCCTTCCGAAAGCCGTCCTCTCCAAACTTCTGTTTTGCTCCAAATCCAAGGATCAATTCTGAGGCAATTCTCCCTCCTCCTCTCCACCAAAAATCGCCTCCTTGAAAAGGATTTTTCTGTGCTTTCTCGCAGTGTTAGGCGCGGGTGGAACGTGCCCTAAAACTTCACCGTTCATTCAAAATCTACTTCTTCTCTCCACCAAAATTCTTCTTTACTCTTTTGTGATCCCTCCTCCACTGAATTCAAGTCTTCTTGTCTGGATATGGCTCCAAAGATGAAACTTCCCCAAAGAAGGAAATCAATCCGAGAGCCTGAGGAAATTGTCCGAAAGAAAAGGCATGCTCAGTCTTCCACTGTTCCCAATCCAGGTTCAGTACCTGCTCAAGGTCCCTCTCAACCCTCCATAAGCCCCAGTGTAAATCTTCTTTCTGATAGAAAAGTAGAAACCGGAAAAAATATAGATTTTCGGTTCTTTGAGAAAGAAGGCTTTACTTTTGCTACCAAGATCAAAAATCAAGGATGGGAACTTTATTGCTCTCTTAAGGAAGTCACCTATGTTGATCTAGTCAGAGAGTTCTACCAGAACCTAAATTATGGAAACGGGTCTGTGACTTCAACTGTAAAGGAGATTGACATCTGTTTGAATTCTAGGATATTGGGAGAGATACTTCAGTTGCCTAGTGAAGGATACTCATATATGGAACTCCCAATTAAAGAAGAAGGGATCAGAATTATCTTAGGAGAAGATTTTTCAGGAAGTTTAAACAGATTGGAAGCAAAGCTACTGTCCATTGAGATGAGGGTCCTGCATCAGATTGTGACAAAACTATTCTTTCCTAGGAGTGGTAGACATGACTTACTATCTGGCAGAGATGTATGTGTCATGTTTCATATCATCACTCAGACCCCCCTAAACCTCCCTACACTTATGATAGAGGCCATGAGAGAAACTTTGAACAGATCCAAGGCACACTTGCCTTATGGTATGGCCCTTACTAGAGTTTTTAGGAGGTTTGGAGTTAGCTGTGAGGGGGAGACACCTACCAAGCTCTCACATGTGGACACTTTCAACCAACACAGCCTACACCGAATGGGAATTACAAAGACTGTTGGTGGTTGGATCAAGGGCTCTGAAGAAAGAGCTGAGGAGAGAGCTGAGGAAAGAGCTGAAGACAGAACTGAAGGCAGAGTAGAAGAAGAAGGTCCATCTTCTCCTGTACATGATTTCAGGGCAGCTTCACCAGATACCCAGTTCATTCATGATACTGAGGCTGGCCCTTCTGAGTTTACTAGGATGCCCACACCAGTGTATCAGCCAGAGAGCAGAGCACCTCATTCAGAGTTCAGACTGGCTGACGATCAGATCGAGCATATATCTCAGCGTGTGGCTTCTTTGTTGTCTAGCCAGTGGAATAGTACTTCTTTTGCACCTGGAGCTACTTCTTCTGATCAGACCATTACTCCCCACATCTCCACTATATTTCAGATGATTTCAGATCAGTCCGTCAGGATACAGCAGCTTGAGGATACAGTCTGGAGACTTACTGGCAGAGTTCTTGACTTACAGGGGCAAATCCTTGCATTGGCCCTTCCCCAGCCACAGGAGTCTACTATTGAGGTCACAGACCTCACTGCAGAGGCTGGCAGGCTCAGAGGAGCACTAGAAGGTGGATATGAGCTACTGAGGAAAGAGATCAGAGGTTCGAGTGAGCATGCTACCACCCAGTTCACTGCTCTACTTCAATCTGTTTTCAGAGCACTGAACGTACTTGATTCTATCAGACTCATGGTATCAGCCCTAGTATCTCAGCGTTCTCAGCCACCTAGTTCATCTCGTTCTCCTGCTCGTGCCATCACTCCACTCGTGGCAGAGGCAGACGGGGTAGAGGACGCACTTCTGATCCATCATCTCCTCACCCTATATCTGATGACTCTGATCATTGACTTATCTAGATCTTAGGAGTTAGTATCTTGTTCTAGGATCTATACCTTGGGGCCAAGTATTGACATTTAGCTGATTGAATTCTATGTATTGAAACAATTATGATTTTAATGGAATCATCTTTTATCTATATTTTTACCTCTTTGTAATGATTATTTTGGTTATATTTCAATCTCTGATACATCTGTTGAAATATTATCTTCTCCTTATTGTGTTGCTATTGATAATTGCTATATTAAGGGGAGCAAACATCTGTGAAAAACTCTAAAGAGGAAGAAATTAAAGAATATTTTCAGAAAAGGAAAAGAAAGAGTTAACTATGTTTGATGATGTCAAAAAGGGGGAGAAATTAAAATTAAACAAAAATTGAAATTAGACAAAAAGCAAAACCCTAAATTATGAAAAAAAAAGGGGAGAAATTAAATTAAAACAAATATTGAAGAAATTAAACAAATATTGGAAAAATTAGACAAAAACAAGGATTGAAAGATTAAACAAAACTTTGAGAAATTTTGGTATCGAAATTTGTATCAGACAGAGAAATTTGGTATCAGACAGAACTTTAATCCATCAAAAGCAAAATCATGAGTAAAATGCAAATAGTATTTTTTATATATATGCTCTGATATTCAAACTTGCTTTTGAAATTTTACTCACCTTGAGACATCAATAAGAAATTTGTTTACTCTGATACATCCTACAATTTCTTTCAACTTGATCTGATACATGATAACATTTGATCCGATACAGTGTGAAGGTTTCTCTAAAATATTATAACATTTGCTCGGATACTGTATGAAATTTTCTCTGATACATTAAAAATTTTCTTGCTCTGATACATTATAAAATCTTTTCTGATATCATTGTAAAAATTATTTTTGCTCTGATACATAGAAAAAGTTATTTATCTTCTCTTGCTCTGAAATATCTTGAACTCAAAATGATCTAA